>NW_018250322.1:257246-376098 GCF_001263595.1 Phalaenopsis equestris | reverse complement strand
TGCGACTCTTACCAGAATATCAAAGTTTAAAACCTAAATTATCAATCTCCTTAGCATTTTCTCCAACCCACTTAGTTTTTTGAATACATAAGATATTAATTTTCCTATGAATCATAATATCAACTAATTCCATTAATTTACCATTGAGAGTGTCTATATTCCAAGATCCTATCCTAATATTATTAAGAATCATAATATTAACTTTAGACTGGCAACGACAGTGTTTAAATGGAGGGGTGTAACACGAGGAGTTCGCACGAGGTCACCCATCCTGTACTACTCTCTCCCAAGCACGCTTAACTGTGAAGTTCTGGTGAGATCCGGTGCACTGGAGTTCTCGGGACATGCTCACAAAAAATAAATTAGTAAGTGTCTATATTCCAAGATCCTATCCTAATATTATTAAGAATCATAATATTAACTTTAATATTAACTTTAGACTGGCAACGACAGTGTTTAAATGGAGGGGTGTAACACGAGGAGTTCGCACGAGGTCACCCATCCTGTACTACTCTCTCCCAAGCACGCTTAACTGTGAATTCTAGCGCCCAACTTTAATTGCTAGATTCTGCCAACAATGAAGAAATGGTTAGGAACGTCGTTGAAATTCCCAACCAATTATGATTGTGATTTTTCATAATAATTATTATTATTAGAAATTTCGAGGTACCCTTTAATGAAAAAATAATTACATAAATTTGTCACTTATATCACCGCTATGATATTACCATGATGTAATTGCTTGTATTAATTTGTTGCTTTTGTGGTCATCCTTGTTATGTTAATAATACACTTTTTAGTTATACATTAATGCACATGACATAAACTTTTTGTTACTCTAAGGCTCTGTTTGGGGCAACTGTTTTAGCTATTTGGAAAACTGTATTTTGACAGCTTTATCAAAAACATGACGCTGAAACTTATAAGTCACAAAAAATTATAAGTAGGGTTATCAAAAAAGCTCGTTGTTTCTTGTTCGGTTCGTCAATGAGTTCGTGTTCGATTCGTTCGATAAGTAAACGAGACGAACATGAACAATTTTTTTCATTTGGTTAGTTAAATGAACCAAACACGAACAGTGATGCGTTCGTTTGTGTTTTAAATCGTTATTGTTCAAAATATAAAAATATATGGTATTTAAAAGTTTAAATTTTTTAAATTATAATATATAATAAATTAATAATCATAATATATTAATATTATGGATGTCAAACTGGCGTTCGCGAACAGCTCGTGTTCGACTCGTGTTCGACTCGTTCGTTAAGAAACGAAAACGAACAGCGACTTCACGAACAATTTCAAACATGAACTTATTTCAAACAAACTAAATTTCAAATGAACCAAACACGAACACAAGCTCTGTTCGTTCGTGTTCGGCTCGTTTGCACCCCTATTTATAAGGTCGCCAATCTTTTCATAATTGCTGGTAAAAATCAATACAAGTGATTTAAGATATACATTTAACAACAACAACTCTCTTCACCACATGCATAAATAAAATACTCAAAAAATGTGAAATTCTCTTTTAAATACACACATTTACCCAACATTATAATGATATACACCAATCATGCAATAATGCTTTCCTATTTTATGTTAAAACAATCCACATTACTTATTATACACTAAAAATATGAATTTGCAGGACATTACATACGTATGTAATGCATACAAGGTTGTCTATAATTCATAAATAAAGAAACTTTCTTAGAACATCATTATATGCTTGTAAAGATTTTTGAACTTGAGTTTATAAAGCTAAGTTAATATATAATTAAAAAAAAAATAAATTGTCTGTCATTCTTCACATGAACAAGATGTAAAATACGAGAAAATTTATTAGTTTGAAGAGCTCTAAAGCCCTGAACAATGATTAATGATGACGATCTTCCTCAGAAGCTATCATTGTACGACTTTCATTGCGTGATCATAATTAGACAACCTTTATTTCTCGATTATCATTGCTCAATCGCTGTCACTCAATGACCATCTCCTAACAACTAGGGATGTAAACGAGCCAAACACTAGTCTCGTTTATATTTCGAGCTCAAAATGTGTGTTCGAGTTTTGCTTTTTTGCTGCCTCGTTTGCTTGGCGAGCCGAACACGAGCCTTTCACGAACAAAGAATAGTTTTGACAACCCTAATCATGTAGTCATAAGGTGTTAATGATTGGAACAAAATTTAAAAATTATTATTTATATTAAAACATGATTTGAATCTAATTTAATAATTTTTATTTTATTTTCTTAATTAATACTTTTAATTGATTATAAATATTTGTAGGCTTTCATTAAGGATTGGGGTAAGATTTAAAACATCATTTGAATCTAATATAATAATTTTTATTCTATTTTCTTCATTAATACTTTTAATTGATTATAAATCTTTGTAGCCTTGTAGTCAATTAAATTTTTAAAAAATACTACTCATCAAAGATATATCTATAATTGATTGGTAGTATTTCGAGCCAAAACGAGTTGAACACGAACAACACCAGCTCGTTAACTTAGTGAACAAATCGAACACGAGCTTCTTAACGAGACGAACATGAGTCGTATTGACAGCCCTACTAACCATCATTGCCCATTAATAACATCAATATCTACCAATTGAGGTTTATCTCTTAATTACCACTATCCATAATTTCTTCAAAAATATTTCACCACATTTACAACAGATTAAGTTAATAAGTCATACTTTATAATCATATGTTCTTCACATAGCAGGAAGAAATAAATTTTATAATCTTTTATGATTACTCATTTCAACTGAATCCAGGCCTAATTTTTTTTATCTCTCTCTCTCTCTCTCTCTCTCTCTTCTCTCTATCTATATATCTTAATTATCTATGAGATCTTAATTAAATGGACTATTAATTAAGCAAACGTTTTAAAGAGCTAAATAATAATTAATTAACAAAAGTAATATAATATGGAAAAGATCAAGGCTCCCACGTAATTACATATTAAATAAATTCATAATTAAATCTGAAATTTTGGATTAAGGATCCAACTTTCGAGCGTATACTTTTCTTTTTAAGAAAATTAATTGGTGGATATATTTTTGGCAATTATGATTATTATTATTTAGATAAAATAATTTTTTATAAGCATTTAACTTAGGGCCTATTTGGGGCAGCTTATAAGTGCACGGGCGTTTTCGAAAACACTGCGGTACTGTTTGGATCGCATTTTTTGCACGCTTATCCAAAAACACGATTTTATTTTTACATTAAATGCAGGCCGCGGTCTAACCCGACGGTCGACTAGCGGGCCACGTTTCAGGATAAACTATATCCTGAAAAGTACAAGCTGCCCCAAATACATCCTTAATTTGAGATTTTTAAAATATAAAAAAAAATAAATAAGATATGTCATACAAGGACCAATTTGACGCCTTTTAAAATATAAAAAAAAATAAATAAGATATGTCAGGCATACAAGGACCAATTTGACGCGAGAAAACAGACCTAATAATTTTTTCATTGAAGAAGTCGCTCCGCTTCTCTCCGCACGTGTCTCCGCACGCGCCATCTGTAGAGGTTTCGGGGTTCCCCGACCGTAATTATTTCCATATCCAAGTCGCATCGTCCCCGCGCGGCTAAGAACAGGAGGGCGATGAGTGACAGCGCCGACGGCGGCGGCGGAGCCGACCGCGCTCAGAACTCCGATCACCTACGTCTTCAATACGAAGCATCGCGGGTTTCAGATGTCGCTCGCGAGCTCCAGGATTCGGCTTCGGAACTCATATCCCGCACCTGGAACGAGGAGCAATCCCTCCGCCAGCGCGCCCTTGCCCTTGAATCCGACCTCCGTCGACTCCAATCCTCTCTCTGCACCGCCTCCAAATCGCCCTTCTTCGACCACAAATTAACGGAGAAGGTTGCTTCTCTTCGCCAACTCTCGCCCTTTTCTGTTCATCTTGCATTGGGATCTCAATCGTAACCTATTGGATTCGCTGCAGGTGGTAGAGGAGATCTACAAGGCGAAATGCCTGCTTAGCGATGGAGATGCGGCGTTCCTTCTTCCTAGCAAGGATCACGGTTGGTGGATATGCTTTTTTGTTATTGGAATTGGATTTCGTTTCTGGCAGTTTGAATTCGCTATTTTTGTTATTAGGTCGTTTCTTGAACTTATTCCTTGGGCCTATAAACGTTCGCGCGAGGCGGAAAGAGGTGCGGCTGAAGGTCAAAGAGGAGTACAACAGCTACAGGGTAAGAATTATTGATCAATCTTTTATCTATATTGTGAAGGATGAATCGTTAGAAAAGACGGTGATTTTCTGATGGTCAAGCGAGCAATCTCTCAGACGGATTCTGTTCAATAGGCCTGCCTTGTTTGTGTGGTAGCATTGCTCACGCTTGAAATATACCCAAATCCATGCCGAAGTGAAGCTTTTCTCTTATCTTCGTTCTCAAATTCCACTTGGAATATCGTGCCCTTATGTTGCTAGGGAGAGATTAACGAAAGTCATTCATTTTAAGTCTTATCACTTTTCCTTTGAAATTCTCAACTAAATTGGCAGCAGATGAAACATTTGGTTTCTTTTTTGTAGTAGCTATAACTATTTGGGAAATTACATGCATACCATTCAAGTCTTATGTATTTACATATCTAACACCTAGAGTTTGATATTTACATTTGTCATTAACTTATGCAAGAAAAGGTGTATTTCACTTTTAAGAAAATGACAAAGTGCTATTTTTGATGTGATGTTAAAGATTTGAGTGATATATATGTAAGTTTGAATGTTGGTTTTAAGTGTTAGATATGTAAAGACATAAGAATTATGTGGCATGTATGTAAATGTTCCAACTATTTTTTGGGCAATTTAATCATCACTGGTTTAAAAACCTCCTGTATAATGTGCTTTGATATTATGTGAACACCAATTTGGCTGTAGTATTGCTTGAATTTGACCGTATAGTTGTCCATTTGCTTGTTTGAGGCTTAGATATCCATCCTAGAGGTTGTAGGTTCGACTAAAGTCACTCGTGTGTGTGCGAGTCTTGTGCTTCGACACTAAAGCACTTAAAAAAAGGGGCATTTACATACATACCACCTAATTCCTAGTTATTTACATCTAACACCTAAACTATACTTTTTACATTAATACCACCCAAATATTTCATATCACATAAAAAATACCATCATTTTGAATTTTAAAAAGTGAAATACAGCTTTTTGTATATAGAAAAGGTAGCATGTATATAAAAATTGAACTTCGGTGTTAGATATATAAATACATGGGAATTGAGTAGTCTATTTGTAAATCTTCCAAAAAAAATGTCATTGTATTGTGCAAATAGTATCCTGATTGTTGCACAATCTTCATTTGTAACAGTTGGTTTGAATTGTTGAATTTTCTGATTTGGCAGGATAGAACGGCATTTCTGTTCCTTCTATTTCCGTCCCTGTTGATTTTCTTAAGGTCTTGGATGTGGGATGGATGCTTTCCAGCATTGCCTGTTCAGCTATATCAGGTATAAATTTGCTATAATTGTTATTTCAAAATGTAGGCAATAACTTGTCTTGTTTTATTGAATTGTTTTTTTTTTAAATTTTATTATGTTCCGCCCAATTTTTCTTCAGGCTTGGCTCTTATTTCTCTACACCAGTTTAGCTTTGCGGGAAAATATATTGAGAGTTAATGGAAGCGACATTCGTCCCTGGTAATGTTGCTGTCCTTATTATACTGTCATTAAACTTTGTTTGGAATTCGGTGATCGGAATTCTGCTTGTTAACTTGGGTCATTATCAACTTGCATAAAATTATGCCTTTCAAAAAATAGTTTTGCAAAGCTTTCTTTTCTCTAAGAGGCTGTTTGGTAATAAATTGAAGTCAATTTAACTTAAATATCACCAGATAGAAAAATGTCAACTTTTAAATCTTGAATTTAGTAAATCCAATTTCTTTTCAATTTCTTTTTAGTTTTGCCTTAAATTCCAGATTTACTAGAGCCTAATGTTGCGGGATTCAGTAAATTCGGATTTCTAGGATTTACCAAAGCTGTTAAAGCCGTTGTTATACAGCTCCTATGTGTAGATATTTCTCTTTCATGTTTGGCTATATTTGTTTGTATTTGCTCAATGGATCATTATGTATACATACTTTATGAAGACATTTGATTCTAGATATTAAGGGGATCTGTGGGATCACTTTGGATTTTTATTTTATTTTATTTTGTTTATGTTTTAATTAAAAGCAAAATATATTTGATATGGTATAACTTGTTCAGTTGTTTTTAAAAGCACTCAAAATAACTATAAGATGTTTTGGTTATTTTTAAAAACAAATTTATATATTTTTAATAACAAAAAAAAAAACTGAACAAACATGTTTTTAAAATAAAAGTAAAATAAAAAAAAAATGTGATCTCAAACAAGCCCCAAGCTTATTTATGCCTAGCATTTTTTTCCTCCTCGACAGGCATTACACCCTTTCCTAGAAAAACCTGCAGACTTAATTGCTAAAGATTGTGTGAAGATTATTCTACATTTCAAGTTAAAATTATAAGCTTTAAAGGCTTTTTGATAATATTTAGTCGAAGTAATTTGTTGGTGGATACTTTAGATGGAGGAAGAGGTAGAATTTGTGTCTTTAGCAGTCATATTTATGAGCCCTTACTTTTGGATACTTCGGCCCAAACAATTTCTTTCTTTGTAATTTGATAATTAGGAACTTCTGACATATTTTATTAATAAGATCAAGAGCGTTTGCCATTCTTCCTTTATATGATTTACATGGTGTGGGGACATTATATTTCTTAGCTGGCATGAGCAAATTGAACACCATTTTTTATTAGGGGTATATATATATATATATATATATATATATATATATCATGTATCACATTTTTTTGTGTTTTTTTTTAGGACAACTGTTGTATCCCGGTTTTTCCTTTCTAGGATTATATCCAGAGGTGGGTGGTGCTTTGGCTATAGCTTGTCCGAGGTGGTGACCTTCTTCCAATAGTTGAGTGGTGATGCGACTGTAGCTCGTTCCTGAGGGAGTATTCTCCTCAAATTTTTCTTCCTCGTATCCCTCGCTTTGATTCCATGTCTCTTTCCTCGCTGTAGTCGCCCAGTGCAGCCGCCGTTGCTATTCTTTCTTGCAGTTCCCCTCTTTCCAGCCACCTCCCTCCCACAGTCCTTGCTGTCCTCCTTTCGAATCAACAACCAGTCCTCCCTTTTTCTGTTTTCGGCAGCCCATACAGCCTTCCAACAGCATCAGATCAGCTGTCCTTGCTGTTTTATTGTAGTTTTTCCCTTCACAGCCATTGTCCCGGCCTCTCGCTTTGCTGTCCCAACCCTCCACCTTCCTTGCTGCCACATGCAACCCCTTTTCTTTGCTGCTTTTTTTGCTGTTTTATCCTCCCACAAGCCCTACCACACCCCATCCACCTTATAGAAACCTTACATGTTGAACCCACCACCATCGAACACCCCAACCTTCCCATTCTAGTTCACAGCCATTGTCCCGGCCTCTCGCTTTGCTGTCCCAACCCTCCACCTTCCTTGCTGCCACATGCAACCCCTTTTCTTTGCTGCTTTTTTTGCTGTTTTATCCTCCCACAAGCCCTACCACACCCCATCCACCTTATAGAAACCTTACATGTTGAACCCACCACCATCGAACACCCCAACCTTCCCATTCTAGTCCACCTAGCCGACCTCCTCTACTCTTGGGATACTTGTGTTTGTTTGTGTATGTTGTTGTTTTTAACATTTTAAGTGTGTCTGTTGTAACAACCAATTTGTTTTCAGTTATAATATTTGTTTTTCCTATATTAGTTCGGGTTAACTCTGGTAGCATTTGCTATCAGAGCTAGCTTAACCCTAATCCTATTCTAGTTTTTCTAGCATCCCCCATATCACCCCCCCCCAAAATTTTCTTCTCTCTACCCACCTCGCCGCTTTCCACCTAGCTACACCCAAAGCCCTAATCGCGTTCTAGGAAGACGATTGTCAAAATCTGCACAGGAATTTACCATGGACAACATACAACAACCACTTCGCTAACTGCTACATTGACTCGATGCCATTGACGAAAGAATCCAGGACGGGACCACCGTCGACCGACGGGACCACTGTCGACCGTAATAGTGAAATCTCTACCCACCTCGCCGCTTTCCACCTAGCTACACCCAAAGCCCTAATCGCGTTCTAGGAAGACGATTGTCAAAATCTGCACAGGAATTTACCATGGACAACATACAACAACCACTTCGCTAACTGCTACATTGACTCGATGCCATTGAGGAAAGAATCCAGGACGGGACCACCGTCGACCGTAATAGTGAAATTTGTGAAGGAGAGCAAGAAAATCACTTGAATCCCTTTCATATGGATGATTCTTCTAGAGGAGAAGAAAGGTCACAATGCTTAGGGATACAATAGCAGTGGAGGCCTAGAGTTGAAGTGTCTATTGGAAGATTCAGCGATGAGATGCTTGTTATAGGGGATACGAAGGTGGATTGGATGTTAGAAGATACGGAGATGACGTGCATATTGGTGGATACAAAGATCTCAGAATTAAGGTGGACCTACCAAACTTGAAGGGGACAATGGATTCAGATGATTTCCTCGAGTGGATGAAGACTGTTGAGCGGATTTTTGTATACAAGGAGGTGCTCAATGACAAAAGAATGAAGCTCGTCGCCATCAAACTAAAGAAGAATGTTTTTTTGTGGTGGGAGAACTTTTAAGGGAAAGTTAGACAGAAGGACGTGACAAAATCATTTCTTAGGAGAAAAAGAAGAAGGAGATGCAACGACAATACCTACCCCCACACTATTGCTAAGATATTTTCCTGAAGCTTCACTATCTTCAACAGGGGGGTTATCAGTGTACACACAGAAGTTATGCAACTTAAGTTAAAGCGAGTTGAATGAGTCATAATGTGGTTCAACTGTACCCTATTGGATATTGAGGGACATGCTGACTATAGCCTTCAAAGTGGAGAGACACATAAGCAAAAAATGCAATCACCACTAGTCAGACAACCACCCACAGTTGGAGTCCTCTAGAGGAGCACGTCTCAAAGAGTGGAGCAGGCTGGTCAGGAGCAGAACAAAGCCATTCAAAGTAAGAAGAAACATTAGAAGAGCAACACACCTACTATAGTTCCAGCCAAGAAATGCCTCATATGTCATGGTTTTGGATACATCATTTCTAGTTGTCTCATGAGTTGAGCTGTGCCCTTGAATGAACAAAGTGTCGTGGATGAAGTGAGCGAAGAGGAGACCGCTGAAGAAAATGATGATGAGTATCATCTTCCACCAGGTAAGGGCGAGATGCTTGTAGTTCGACTGGTCTTATAGATTGAGGCTTTGAGGGATCGACAGTGGCTTCGCCACAGTTTTTTCTACACCCATTGCACTGTGAAGGGAAAGATATGTGGTCTTATCATCGATGGAGGAAGTAGCAATAATGTGGCATATGCGTATATGGTGGACAAATTGAGCCTCACGATCCATATACATTCCCATCCAAATTGCTTGACATGGTTAAAAAACAAGACAGGGTCATGAGGTGGGTCGTGAAATTGTCGATTGGGAACCAGCTGTATGTTTGTCACTTTTTATTGGGGAGATCATGATAGTTTGACCGCAAGACTCGACATGATGCGTTCAGAAACACATACTTCTTCACTAAGGATAGATAGCACATAGTCTTTATATCATCTGCGGAGTTTGAGATTACAGGTGCCCTTAACAATAGAGAAGCACCAGTTTGATCAATTTTGGTGATGACAAAGAAGAGCGAGCCAAGAGAGCCGGTTTCAGAGATAGGCCAGTTAGTATGGAGAGAGTTTTAGGAAGTCCTGCTCTATAGTTTACCACCATGGCTGCCACCGTTTGGAGAGATTCAGGCTGCTCTCACTTTAGATCCGGTTGAGCCATCCTAGGTTACTTTGGGAGGTTTCAGCAGAATATACGACCCGAGGTCTCAATTCAATTCCATAGTGTACCCCCAAAAGGTTGAATCTATAAGGATGACTTCTCGCATGTGAGGAAAACTCTTGTGTTTAGGGAGAATGTAGTTGACAACGGGATCCAGATGATTTTAGGGCCACAGTTAAAGATTTTTCAGCCTCGAGAGGTTACAACATCGTCATCACTTTCAATGTGCAGACATAAGTTTCAATGAATGAGGTCGAAGCTCCCCCAGCCTCGAGAAACTGACGCATGCGTCACCCGCTTCAGAGCGGGATGCGGGCCTCTCGCATAAGCCTACACAGCGCCTGCTCTCTTGGACAGTTTTGGTCTAGGATTTCTGATGCTGTGGAGTGTCAACTTGCCCTCGGGCCCACTCATATTTATTCTATTATTATATATTTTTTGTTTCTACTTTTCTTGTTTCTGTTCAGGACAACCATCAGTGTCCCAGTATCTTCCTTGTAGGGTTGTATCCCATGACGAGTGGTGCTCCGATTGTAGATCGTCTGAGGTGCAGCTACGGCTGTAACTCGTTTATGAGGAAGTATCTATCTTCAACCTTTCCTTTTCACACCCCTCGTGTGAAGCCCCGTTTCAGTTAACTAGGGAAGAGGAAACGAGAAAATCAAAGGAGAAGAACTGAGTCGGACAGTCAATTGATGGAGAGCAATCGAACGGTTGAGAAGCCAAATAGGCGAAGGTGAAGCGAGAGGTTCGGGAAGTCGAAGAGATACTTTTAGGGGGGATGGTAGAGGTGAGTCAACTTGGGAGTCGAACGACGCAGTAGACGTCGAGCCTAAGTTAGGGTTTTCACCTAGTCGGCGATGAGGAAGCTTGAGGAAGTATCGGGTCGAGCTTCGAGGGGTTCGACGCGAAGGAGAAGCTATAGAGAGCAAAGGCGTGCATTGCACTCAGAGAAGAGGCGGGAGGTTTCAGTGTCGGTGTCAAGTAGCGGAGGAGTCGACGTTGCAGAGCTCTGTAGATGAGCTCTCGTGCGGTCCAAAGCAGCTCTCGCACATAGACAAGATCGTTTGATAACAAAGCTCTCGTGCGATCTAGAAGGAAGACGAGCTAGGTATTACACGACGAGAAGAAAGAGACTCGAGTGCGGGAACAAGTTTTTCATTCCCATCCAAATTGCTTGACATGGTTAAAAAACGAGACAGGGTCATCATTGAGGTCGTGAAATTGTTTTTATTTAAACATTAAACTTAAGTGCATTTGATTCAAGCCTTAAAGAAATGTTAGGGACTTAATTCTAAAAGTATTTTTGTATATATTAATAATATTTAATATTAGTTTTGATTACCATCATTAAACTTAAAGTTTAGAATATTTAAATTCTAATTAAAATAATGTCATACAACAATAATTCATAATTAAATTGAAACAAAATTAATTAAAGTGATAATTGAACATTTAATTTTTTGTAGGTGATAATTTGATAGAATTTATACAAATTAAGAGCAAACTGATTGTCTATCATCGATGTGAGTACTAATCTACGGTAATATTTTGATTTTTCTCCACTATTTTGCATTATTAGATAATGATATTTGTACAAGCTTTATTTTAATATATATTTTTTTCTTTATTGATCACATTTTTATGAATATATGTAGCTAATTACTATCACGCATTGATGTATGTTATATATTGTATATTGAATTGAATGTAATGAAGACATAAATGATATGTTTATACTGACTGCTTGTATGTGATTGTCTGAGTATGATGAAGTCACCCCTTTATGGTATTAGAGGGGAGTATTAATATATCCGTGCATGTAAATGAAAAATAACATTGATATTGAAATACTTTAAGTGATACAAGTTTGATACGATATTCCTGTGACGGTTGTATAGGTATAGAATGATATAGACATGCTATTGATATAGTAAGATTCATTGAATAACATCAAATGTGTATATTGATTTATTAAATACTTAACTGACATGCATATTAATCTTATATTCCCTTGTATTATTGTAGTTTATGGGTATGTGTATTTACTAGATTTGTTTAAACATACTGTTATTTTAAATTAACATTTCCTATTTAATTAAATAGTTAAAAGATGAGAGATAGAAGGGAAAATGTTTATAGCAGACGCGTGCATCCAGTAATGAGGTAAATTTAACTATATTACTTTAATTTTAATTTAATTAGTAACTCTTTTATTTATTAAATTTTAAATGAATATAAAAATCTTAGTTTTCATCTATACCCGCCTTAGTTAATTCCAAACCCCTGGTTCAGTCGAGACAAATGTGGTATCAGAGATAGTTTATTATTGATTAGTGAAATTATGATGAAAGAGCCTATATAATAATTATAAGAATTTTTAATAAAAATAAAAATTTAAAATTTAAAATTAATAGTTATATCCATTCAGACAGTGATACGCATGAAATTATAGAAGAAGAGAATCTTATAGAAAACGAAGTACAACTACTATAAATATGAACACGAATGCCTCGACCGAGATAATATTGACAATTAATATGCTGATTCAAGAGTTCAAATCACAATCTATCAGAAATGATACAGTTGTTTTGGATAAGTATTTGAAGATATTTTAAGATTTGCATCCACCTTTGTTTAAGAGAACTGAAGGCCCGATTGAACCGGAGAACTAATAAATGAGGATAGAGAAGATACTCGATCGTATAGTTTGCCTGGATAAACAAAGTGTCGTTAGCTACTTTTGTGCTGGATGGAGAAGTCAAAAGGTGGTGACGTGACAACGTCAAGGCAGGTTAGGGGACATACCACATACGATAATAAGTTGGGAGGAGTTCGTGGAGCTATTCAGAGAATGATTTATACCTCTATTTGCTCGACGACAGATGTATGACATGTTTATCAAGTTGAGGCAAGGAGAGAAAACCATCATGCAATGCGAAACAAAAGTCACTGCATTATCAAGGTATGCACCATAATTATTTGTTGCCTTAGAAGAAAAGTGCCCCAGATTGCTTTCACGATTAAAAGATTTGATCAAACAATTGTTGGTGTCTTTGGGGATCGATGAATACTCGGTATTAGTTGAATAAGCTTGATTAGTGAAAATCAATTATTAACTTTCTCTGAAATGTGATGAGATGCATGAGATGAAAGGTGTTGAAGAAGAACATGTGGATGAATCAAAGGGATCCAATGGGAAAAAGTCCAAAGAACAATTCAGATAGAGTTAGCGTAGGCACGACTCAAGATATTGTAGTCACTTGTGTCAAATAAGAAAGGCTACATAAATGTGAATGTTTGATGGGCTCTAACATTTGTTATTGGTGTTGTCAATCTGGTCATATAGTAAGATGTTGTCCATCTCTAGGCCAAAAAAAATGCTGAAGATCCGAAATCAGGTGAAGCTCATTCACAGGAGGCTGTAGGTGGGCAGCAAAAGATAGAGTCTATAACTTTAACTCCTACCCAAGGTCAACCAAGCTCACATGTTAGGCATGTTCGTATATTCCCTTACTCATAGTGAGCCTGAAGAACCTACAGTTGTTGATGGTGATGTGGTCTAATGAGTTTGGCATTTTCTTATATATAAGAGTATTTTCCTAGTAAACTTTCTTGCTTCAGTATTTTTATCCGAAGTATAGTTGAGTCATCTTGTATCGGGTCTTTACCTTATAGGCTTCATTTAGGTGAAAACTTTTCCATTTATAAAATTTCGTTTTAAAGCAACCTAAAAAAATAACAGTATAAAATTAAAGTTCTTAAAGTTATACTATCGTTTGAATAATAAATATTTTTTTTTTACTTTCTTACACCGAAGCCAACTCCCTCCAATCTTTCACCTCACTCCTCTCCTCTCTCGATGCTTACCTTGAAGACACCTTCTCTGTCGCCAATAACCTAGTCGTTGCGCTCTGTTCGCTTTCGACAACGATCATTTCACTACCAATAATGTTAAGAAACCAGATTTCAGACCGAAACAAGCTAGAGAGCAAGGGAGAAGCAAGCAACAGCTTCGAGCTTCATCGTTGGAACATTAATGGCTACTACAGGCAAGCTCGACGCTTCCAAGAAAAGGATGTGAGAGTTTCATGGCTAAGGGAGGTTTGAAACCGAAGATATCTAAGCAAACAAAAAGGAAAGAGACGAAAAATTTTAAGAAAAAGGGTTAAAGCGAGAGCTTTGAAGAATCAGAACTACGAAGCCTAACCAAATTTTTAAACTTGGGTCTGCACCGGAAGAAATTATGGATTCCGTAGGTGATCTTGATAGTTTGAAGAAAAGGAAGCGGGATCCCGCCAACGATCACTCCACTTGATATCTGGTGTTCAGAAGTGGTCAGGAAATGCAGTTGTGGTCGACACACCTTACGCTGATTGGAATTTACCAAACAAGCATTTCATGTTTTGTTTTCGTTCTCTACAAAGGAATGGCTCCCTCCTCGTTCTCAAATGGGCCCATAGTGATTAGTTTTCATCTTAATAAATGACTCCTAGCTATCTTCATGAAATTTATGGATAGCTAATGTTGATCTGCTTAATGAGAAATGATTTGAGGTATGTTTAGAAATTTTTAGGATGAAATTTTTGTTAAGTGGGGAAGATTCTGAAGTCCAGTTTCAGTTAATCGGGGGAGAGAAAACTGAAGCAGAAGTGAAGAGTTGGCTAGTCAAAGGATGGAGAGCAATCGAACAGTTGGGAAGCCGAAGAGGGGGAGGTGAAGCGAGTGTTTCATGAAGCCAAAGAGATATTTCATGCATCTTTTTGGCCGTAGATGCGAGTTAACTTATCTGGAAGTTGATCGACGCGGGAGACATGGAGCCTAAGTTAGGCTTTTCGCCCAGCTAACGATGAGGAAGCTTGCAGAATTATCGGTGTCGAGCTTCAGAGGGTTCGATGCAAAGCAGAAGCTATAAGGATTGAAGCCGAGCATTGCACATAGAGAAGAGGCAGGAGGTCTCGATGTTGGTGTCGAGCAGCTGAGGAGTCGACATTGCAGCGACTCTATTGAGGAGCTCTTGTGCGATCTAGATTCGCTCGCAGACAGGATCGTGTGGAAAAAAGTCCTCGTGCGATCTTGAAGGAAGACAAGTTGGGTATTGCACGTCGAGAAGAAAGAAGCGTGCGATCTTGAAGGAAGACAAGTTGGGTATTGCACCTCGAGAAGAAAGAAGCTTGCGTTGAGGAATATGATTCTTGAAGAGGATAAAAGTAATTTAAATATTAAACTTAAGTGCATTTGATTCAAGCCCTAAAGAAATTATTAGGGTCTTAATGCTTAGAAGTATTTTTGTATAAATTAATAATATTTAATATTAATTTTGATTACAATAATTAAACATAAAGTTTAAATTATTAAAATTCTAATTAAAGTAGTGCAATACAACGGTAATTCATAATTCAATTAAAACACATTTAAGTAAAAGAATAATTGTATATTTTATATTTTATAGGTTATAATTTGATAGAATTAATACAAGTTAAGAGCAAGTTGATTGTTTATCACCGGGATGAGTACTCATACCTTTAATATATGGTAATATTTTGGTTCTTCTCCACTATTTTGCATTAGTAGATAATGATACTTGTACAAGTTTTATTTTGATTTATATGCTCTTTCATTTATTTGTCACATTTTTATGAATGTATGTAACTACTTACTATCACACATTGGTGTATGCTACATATAGAATATTGAATTGAATGTGATGAGCACGTGAATTATATGTTTATATTGATTACTTGTATATGCATATCTGATTAGGATGATGTCACTCTTTTATGGTACTATCAGGAAAATGTTAATATATCAGTCCACGTAAATGGAAAAGAATATTGATATTAAAGTACCTTGTGCTATAATTTTGAGATGGTGCTTTTGTAACGGTTATACATATATAGAATGATATAAACATGATATTTATATAGTAAGATTCATTGAATAACATCAAATGTTTGTATTGATTGATTAAATGCTTAATTAACATTTATATTGATCTTCATTTCCCTTGTATTACTGTAGTTTAGGAGTATAAATATTCACTGGTTTTGTTCAAATTTACTGTTATTTTAAATTAATTTTTCAGGTTTAATTAAGAGATTAAAAGATGAGTCATAAAAGTGAAAATATTTATAGAAGACGTGAACATCCAACAACGAGGTAAATTTAAATATAATCGTTTAATTTAATTTAATTAGTGCTTTTTTATTTGTTAAAATGTAAATGAATATAGAAAACTTTGTTCTCACTATTCGATCGTCTGTACCTTCCTTGGTTAATTCCAAGTTTCGGGTCGGGTCGGGTCGTGGCACCTCGTTTTGATGTCATGCCTATTTCCTCTTAGCTGGCGCCATTGCTGTTCTTTGTTGCTATTCTCCTCTTTTCAGCCACCTCCCTCCCGCAATCCCTGGTATCCTCCTTCTGAATCAGCTGCCAGCTCCCCCTTTTGCTGTTTCAGGCAACCCATAACTTTCCAGCCGCTTCGCTGACCTCACTGTCCCAGTCCTCCACCTTCCTTGTCGCCAATCGCAACACCTTTGTTTTGCCATTTTGTTGTTGTTCCAGCCTCCCACCAGCCCTACCACACCTCATCCACCTTCCAGAAGCCTTACCTTCTGAATTCGTCACTGTTTAACACTCCATCCTTCCCATTCCAGCCCGCCTAGCCAACATCCAACACCCTTGGGATACACTTTAGCTGTGTTTCTTTGTGTTTGTTGCAGTATTTTTTCTTTCAAATGTGTTGGTTGGAATTGTCTATTTGCTTTCAATAATAATATTTGCTTTTTCTATTGTGTTTTGAGTTAACTCCAGTATCACCTTAGCTTTCATATTTACACTCATATCACTCAAATCTTTAATATCACATCAAAAATATTACTAATACTACCTTTTAAAAGTGAAATCCACATTTTCATGCATAGGTTTAAAACACCAAAGTGCTATGTATAAATATGGAAGTTCGAAATGAGATATGTAAATGCATTAGAATTGTGTGCTATGTATGGAAATTTCCCTTTTTATTATCTAATGCTTTACAAGTTTAGAAGTGATCTGAAATATGCTTTCTACAATTCGGTTGGATCGGGTCTAAACAGGCTAGTAATATTGTGTATTACTGGAAGCAAAGACATTGTTATTTCAAATATTTCGGTTGACATGTAATTGTCCTACTTGTTGCGTACTAGATTGCAGAACAGAGAGAGATGAAGGGCATTGCTGTTGGCGATCACACTTCATTGTTGTTATTGGTTGTTAATTCGAGGTTGTCTGAGAGAAACAAAAGGGTGGAGGATTAAGCAAGATTTATGGAGGAGAGTGAAGTATTTTTCTAGCTAGAGGGGAGAACTTGATAGTGATACATCTAATATTTTTTATTAAAGTTCAAGAATAATAAGATGAGAATGGGATTTATAGCAGATGAGGGGAGAGATGTTGTAATTAAAGGTTTAAATCAAAGATCGGAAGAATAGTTTTAAATTTATGCATGAATATATTGATTCGGGATTTCATATGATAGACTTGCTATATAATCTATCATGTAAAATTTAGGTTTCATTTAGTAGAAAGATTGGTCCAATCATACATCCCAATTGACTGATGAGGTTAAAATTAAATATGTGGACATACTTATGTTGATATGAAAGTTATTCGATAATTATAAATTAATAAACATACTTGTAGGTTTTTGGGAACTCATTCTCTACTTATTACACTGTAATTATTAATTGTTTCTCACATTTCCTGAGAATAATTTTGTCCGGGTTTTTTTACTTCTTCACGAAGAAATACTTTATAGGATTTACATACATACTACCCAATTCTTATGTATTTACATATCTAAGACCCAAAGTTTAATTTTTTTCTTTATACCACCCAACCTATGCATGAAAAGGTGAATTTCACCTTTTAAAAGTTAAAATAGTGGTATTTTTTATTCGTTAGGAAAAATATGGGTGGCAGAAATGTAAAAGTAAAGTTTAGGTGTTAGATATGTAATTTCATAGGAATTGGGTAGTATGTCTGTAAATACCCCTATTGTGCAATGCCTGCCACTCGGACGTACACTCCTAATTATGCTGATTAAGTGTTTGTTATTTAGTTAAAATATACCAAATTTTCTTGTATCTTTTTGCCAATGTTACTTCTTATTTCAGTTCTCTTGATCTGACTTCTGTAGGTGGGTATATCATCACTATTGTGCCATGTTGATGGCTCTTGTTAGTCTCACTTGGGAGATAAAAGGGAATCCTAACTGTGCCAATAAGCAGGTCATTACTGGCTTAATTTTTTTGCTATTTTATAGATGATAAAAGATGTAACTTTTCAAGCTTTTACAGAAAGGGGTGCAACTATTTTTGGTATGGGCTATCATGCAAGGTTTTGCCATGCTCCTTCAAAATAGATATCAACGTCAACGATTATATACTCGCATAGCTTTGGGAAAGGTGATTCCATGGGATTACATCACATTTGTTACTTGTTTCTTAGTTTGCTTATTATTTATTTGGAAGGTTTACATACATACCACTCAATTCTTATGTATTTACATATCTAACATGTAAACTTCAGTTTTAACGTACATACCCCCTTACCTATGCATAAAAAGATGTATTTCACGTTTTAAAAGTTAAAATGGTGGTTAATTTTTATGTGATATGAAAGATTGGGTGATATAAATATAAAAAGTTATGCTTAGGTGTTAGATATGTAAATATATATAAATTGGGTGGTATGTGTGTAAATGCCCTTATTTATTTTTTTTATGAATTTGATACGAGCCAAGATGATTTTTCCACAAAAAATATGACAAATAAATATTTTATTTCATTAAAACAAAACAACACAACCTACAATTCCCTAGGTAGGCGATCACTCCCACCACCTACAATTCGATTGGCAGACAATTCCTCCAAAGCTTAAACCTAAGACTCAAAACCATAATCTCATACATAACCCTAATCTTAAACATATTAGCCCTATTTATATCTCACAATAATAAATAGTAAAAGAGTAAATTGCCCTTAGAATAATAGAAGACTAAATTGCTCTTAAGCTCTGGCATAACAATACTCCCCTCCCAAAGAAGGGGGGGGGGGGGGGGGGGGGGGGGGGGGGGAATTTGCTGCTGGATCAAGTCGTATGACTCCCCACATGACGTCATCATTTGAAAATCTTTTCCATTTAATTAGAATTTTATAATGTCCCTCATGTGTTTGAAATGTTGTCTTGTGCATAACCTTTGGCCCCATCCAAATATGTTGGTACTCTGACTTCAAATCAATCTTGGAGGATACTGCTGCCCCAAACAACTCATCCAGTTGCTCATCGATCATTAGAATCTCTGTCAACTTCTTATCATGTGTATCTTCCATGCTATGCAATTTGATCAAGAATCTCAACCCCGCATCCTTGAATTGCTCTCGCCATAGCCTTGAGCGTCACTAAAGTCTTGCATAAGCCGAGTTTATCATAAAGCACCACCATATGGTCATTCTCCTAAATATTTTGTTGTGTTTAAATCATTCTCTTATAAACTTCTTTTCTCTTCTTCACTTATCTCGTTCTCATTACTCTTGAATCGCCTTCTGCTGGAAGGTTGTTGTAGCAAAAGACACTGGTGTGGTTTAATGCAACCCTTTTCCGGTGACCCACCCACTACAGTTTTTTGTTCCCAGCCGAAATCCTTCAAATTGATCTTCTTCAGCCTCGAATTGCATGTCATCTCGTTTTGCTTGTTATCGCTCATTCCAAACCTCTAGATGATATGCAATTCTCTCCAGATAATGTAGCTCGAATTTGCTCCCGACTCCTTCGCTTGTTCCTGCCTGCTTCTTTTCTTTCAATCCTTCTGAATGTCGTGTTATTTCTTCCAAGTGTTGTTGCTCGCACCCATACTCGACACTATCACTGAATCCTGCAACAGGCAATTTTGTGTGAAATTTTTTTATCTTCTTCTTCATTTCTTCTACTACGGTGGTCCTCCCCTCCGTGGACGAGAAACCCTTTTACATCGTGATCTTGCCTTTTGCTTCCTTACTAGCTTGAATCCCAACAGGAATATCACAACTCCATTGTCGCTTCCCAACTCATGAGAGGCTCGGTCACAAGGGCATGCCCGATCTAGTCGATGATTTCTTGGATCTCAGATCATGAGTGTATCGCGTCTGGCACGCCGCAATCCTGCTATTGTATGACGAATGCAATTCGCTTCTTAGCTAGCTCTCTGCATCGCGATATCGTTGTCTTAGCAAAGCTCTTATGATGATTGTATCGCTCATGTGTTGTTCCTTATGCAACGATCCCATTGTTTCTTCCCGGATGTGTGCGAATCACAATTGTATTCTGAGATTCAGTCACAAAGGCGGTGCATACTGCAGGCCCTCTATGCTATGATCCCTTTGTTGACCTCTCAGCTCTTCCGGATCACGATTCTTTCGTGAGGCTCAGTAATAACAGCGACACATGTATTATGCCATCCCTTCGACAACCCAACTTGCTTGAATCGCAATTGTTTCGCAAGGTTAGGTCACGAAGGCGTCGCTTGTATGTTGCGATCTAGTCGGCCTCACAACTGGCTCGAATTGTGGATTATGTGGAAACGTCATGATCCTGTTGAAAAAATATTACATACGGAGTCCGGATGTTGATCTACATTCGGACTCCAATGACATCGTGACAGATGACATATATAAATTTGGTCACATATTTCGTAAGTTTAACATTTTCTTTTGTAAATACGAAGCTATAACTGGGTAAATCGGAGAACAAAAATATTTTTTTCCATGAAAAGTAAAATGCAGCGATCTCTAATTGTTGAAAGCAATGTGTGGTGTTTTTTTTAAGCAATTTGTTATGCGAGATGACTTGAATCTAGTCAAATATGCCTTGAAAACATCCAGTACAAGTAGGGTACAATCAGGGTACAAAAATATTATTCCAAAAAAACATAATGTAATGCTTTATAATTGTTGGAAACAATGTGTACTCCTGTTTTAAGCAATTTTTGTTCTCTGAGGTGACCTGATTCCAATCAAATATACCTTGAATACCTCAGGGTACAAGCAGGGTAAAAGTAAGGTACAAAAAAATGTACACAAATCTTGCAGGTTCCACTTAAAACAACACCACAGATTGCTTCAACAATTACAGAGCACTAAATTTTGTTTTTCATGGAAAAAATATTTTTGTACTCTGCTCCGGGTCGGGCTCCACATTTATAGAAGAAAATATTAAACTTGCGCTTTAAATGTGGTCCCGATTTTTATGTACCAAGCTTCACGAAGTCGTTGGAGTCCGGATGTAGATCTACATTTGGACTACGGATGTAATATTTTTTCGATCTTGTCGGCTTTTCCACTAGTGTTCTCGTCGATGGCTTCCCTTTTCACTCTTTCCCGCGACTATATTAAGATTCCGTCTTCGGCTAACACCATTGTATCGTGACGTCGCAATCCTATCTCTTGTTTCCCAGAGATCAGTTGATCTAATACAAATTGATACGAACCAAGATTATGTTTTCACAAAAATTAGGGCAAACAAATATTTTATTTCATCAAAATAAAACAGCACAATCCGAATATATAAAGATAAACACCTACAATTCAAGAGGTAGGTGATCTCTTCCAAACCATAATCCCACGGCTCAAGTCGACAATTTAATGCATAACCCTAACCCTAAACCTATTAGCCACCCGACAATAATAAACAATAAAAGACTAAGTTGTCCTTAGACTAATACAATACTAAATTGTTCGTTGACTAATTAAAGATTAATTGCCCTTAAACACCGTCATAACATAATTATGCAGTATGATGAGTTTGCATTTTGCATGATATGAATTGGGGTTGGGGCAGGTGATCATGAGAACATTTACTTAATCTATCGACGTGAGACATTCATAGTTGCCAAGTATGCTCCCCCTCAAAAGCTAAAATTAGCTTGGACTATGATTATGATTCTTTTTTCATGTTCTCAGGGCCAATAAACCATTACAATAGCAATCACTGTGGATAAGAGGATCATAAACCTTTATTTATTATGATTACACTATTTATGATCCAAAAGAATTTATTTAAATAGTCGTGATAATTTTTATGAATATCATAGAAACATGTTATCATTATGATTATTGAAAAGATTTTGCAATCCATAATAATATCACAATAAAATATTCTGTATTAGATCAAACTCTACTCTAATGACTCCTCACCCTTGTTTGCCAAATACACATATATGCATAAAGAGGCAATCAATAAACCAATAACCGGTCACTTGAAATTTATCATTGAAGTCAACACTAAATGTGATGTTGTGTAACGAGTAGAACGTTGAAAGCATTTCTGACATTGAATACTCTAGTTCCTTGAAAGCACTTAGTCAAAATATTAGTATCTACTTAAGAAAGTATGAAATTTTCTTAATCTCAATAAGTATAAATTGTATTCATTACCCATCATATAAGGATTTTGCTATGTTTTGGAAATAGGTTTATGTAGTTTTGCTAACTAGGTAACATAGTTTCATGAAGTTGGTCTCATATTGATCGAATATGGGAACTTTGAGTGATCTCATAAAGGCAGAGGAAAATGAATTACAACTTGTTTGGGATTTTAGATTTTATGGTAAATATTTTGCTAAGGTTGAATCAGTTAAAGGGGTTGTATGGTAACAGCTTTAGCAATTTTAATAAATCATGTAAATCCGGATTTGCTAAATTCTGCCTACACCAAAAGTTAGTAAATTCGGCCAAGAAGGATTTAGCAAAATCGGTTAACACTAGGAGTTAGTAAATCCTGGATTTAAGGCAAAACTGAGAAGAAATTTAAATGCAACTAGATTTATTGAATCCAGTATTTAAATGTTGACATTTTTCTATCTACAAGATTTAAGTTAAATTCGAGTTAAATCTTTTATCAATCAACCCCTAAAGCTGTATCTTTTGAATATATTTTGAATAATATGATGGGTTAAAAATATATTTAAAATAATTTTGAATATATAGTATATTTAAATTTTCCTGAAAATACTATTTCATTTTAAGGGCATTATTCATCCAGTTGTGCACATGTGGTTAAAAATCTAGTTCTTGTATATATGAAAATACTACTATTGTATTGTTTAAAGAGCATTTCATATATGTGCATTAATTTTCATGATTTCTCTTTTTAGATAAGTGCATTCGTATTTGCACTAAGTATATGAACCATTAGGATTTTTTAATGCATTATTGTGATCATCTAAACGAGCTCATCAATTGAGTAGCCTCATTGGTTCAACAATTTTTTTGTTTTTTTTTTTATGATGATCATGATGACTTTTTGTTGAAGAACAGAATTTGGAGGGTAAGATGATAGTTACCCTACTAAAATATTGCACATAAAATTTGGAAGTATTTTTTGCAATATAGGAAAAGTTGCATAAAATGAAAACATTGTATGACCATGTCATCTAAAGTATCACTGTGGTTATCATAGTTCATAATTTAGTAAGTAAACTACACTCTACTCATCCTTTATCGATCATAAAAAAATCAAGGCCGAGCAACACAATTGATGGCTAACATAAGCAAACTAACATAAGTCCAAGAAAAGGTTACTTGAAACCTTAACATTCATAAAATGTCCAAAAGCCTGGAAGATTGGAGAGTCACTCCTGTTATCATCAATTTATCTTATCCTCTTCATCGTCATCAAAGTATTAGGGGATTCTCCTTGCCAAACCAATGTTGATCAGGACGTAATTGATGCATTGATCATTTTTTATTTCAATTGTTCGATTGAATCATCAATCCTGCTAGATGTAAATGAATGAGAGCAAGAAGATTACGGAGCCTAATGAGTCCAAGGAGTATGTATTTTTCCCACTTAAACATTACAAGCCAATCGTAGTGAAGCATTGAGGAAAGTTAACAATTGGAATACATGAGAGATCATGGCCTGATTTGTTTGGCACCAGTTTGAATTTAATGATGTGACTCAAATTAAGGTTGTGTGGTCGTTGGACGTACAAATGCCTGTCAAACAAGTTTGTGGAATTCCGTAAATTTGATCCCATATGGCATGATCTTGGGCACCTAGTTGAGTTCTGCAAAGGAGTTAGCTGGTTACCACAAAGACTAGGGAAAATGATTAAGGATTTTCTTAGGGATTGTTTGGATCACTGTTGCTTTCTGTTTTTTGTTTTGTTTTGTTTTTTTTTTTTAATTACTTTGAGAACATGTATGTTTAGTGTATTGTTTTCATTTTTTTGCTTTTTTTTTTCAAAAGCAAATTAGCTTGTTTTTAAAAACACTCAAAACATCTACAAATTTTTTTTAGTTATTTAAAAACAACTAACCATGTTATAACATACCAAACATGTTTTAAATTTGAGTAAAAACATTAACAAAGTAAAACAAAAACAAAAAATAAAAATCAAAAACCAAATTTGATCCCAAACAGCCCGTTGGGATTTTGGAGTTTTATCAAAATAATATACTAACATCAAGTAAGCATAACTATAGTATAGTATGAAAATTGCTTTCTTATAGTTATTTAAAATACTTTCACATTTATAATATATTTATATTTTTATGAAATATTGTTTTCCATTTTGAAGCTTGGTTCACTCACACTTGAACATGCGCTGTTAAAACTTGATCTTAGTTCTGTATATTTGAAAAAAGTTACAAATATACTATCATGAAGAGCACTTGTACTTATATTAAGCGCCTACAACTCATTTAACCCTTTTAATGAATGCTTATAATCATCACATGTTAGCTCATCGGCTTAGTGGGCTTATGTGAACAGTTACCCAAAACCAATCACCCAATTGCTACAATTCTTTTGGGCCATTTGACTTCTCAAAACAAGAAACTAACTTTCTTAAAGCACTTGTTTCTATAGTCTGCTCATTGGTTTTTAAAAATAAATTAACTTTTGAGAAAATTCCAAAATGGTATCCTAACTCTTTGTAGGGTTTAATTTTAGTCAAAAAATCTATAAAAATATTAATGTAGTTCCCATACTAATTTAATGGGGCCTAAAATAGTCCTGTGGATTATTTTAGCCAATATTAAAAGAATCCGAAGGCTAATTTAACATTTTTATAGATTTTAGGACTAAAGTAATCTCATGTAAATGGTCACAGGACTATTTTGGCACTTTACTAAACTTATTTTGCTCAACAGTTTTTCTTAAATCATATTCCAATTTAAACAGCAATTTTATCACTAAACTAAATTACCAAAGGCAGCCTATTATTTTTATTGCGGCATTAGCTTTCTAATTTAGGCTGCAAGGAAGTTTTTATTTTATATCTAACCTACCATATGATTGAACTGTAAAATTCAGTTTTGATTCAAAAAATTTTTTTTGGGCATTTACATATGCACCTCACAATTCTTATTTATTTACATATCTAACTTCTAAAATTCTATATTCACATAAATAATACTCAAATCTTTAATACCACATCAAAATTGTTACTTCTACCAACTTTTTAAAAATAAAATACACATTTTCATGCTTAAGTTTATGCCACCAAAGTTTTATAATGTAAATATCAAACTTTATTTGTTAGATATGTAAATAGTAAATACATAAGAATTGTGTGGTATGTATGTAATTTTGCTTTTTTTCTTGCTTACTCGGAACTTCAAATTATAATTTTGTTATGGGAATGATGAATATATTCCTTAATCGGTGAAGGACTTTGTCTTGTCATTCCAGGCAAAGAGAATGGATGTAGTCTGGGGAGAAACTGCTGGTGTTGAAGGTCAATTGTGGCTTTTATACCCTATACTCTTCATCTTGCAGGTGAGGAAAGCACATAATTTTAGTGTTTTTGTGCACTAACAGCCAAACTATTTTGGGGCTCTTGGGCAGTATCTATAGTATCTATTATTTTCAGTTTTTTTTTTAATTGGAAAATTTACATACATACCTCTCAATTCCTATGTTTTGCATATCTAACACCTAAACTTCAATTTTTACATATATGCCATCTAACATATACATGAAAAGGTTGGGTGGTATAATAAACAGTTAAGTTTAGGTGCTTGATATGCAAAGACATAGGAATTGGGTGGCATGTATGTAAATGCCCCTTTTTAATTTAGTTGGTTTTTGTTTTGAAGAAAAAGAAATAAGAAGGTAATATTTTGAAGATTTATAATACCCTAAATCTTCTGTTTTCCACGAATTTGAAAACAATAAATTTGAGCAATTTCCAAATCTGTGTTACCCTGTTCACAATTTTCACTACTCTGATACGATCGAACCTCCAAATCCACACATTTTTCTATAGAAATTTGGGCAAGCGTAAGATTTCTTCAATAATTCAAACTCAACAAAAATACAATTAGAAACACCTACAATTTGAGAGGTAGGTGATCTCTCACAATTCCTACAATTCGAGAGGTAGGAAATCTCTCCTAAACCCTAGACCTAAGACTCCCAACTCAATCTCATGCCTCCTCTTAACCCTAGACATAACAAGCATATTTATACCCAATAACTATAATTATAAATTTTTATAAATTGCCCTTAGGCACCAACGAGGTGGGAAAAAGTTATTGTTCCCCTCCACCACAGTTCTCTATTTCTTCATCCTCTACATCATCATCATGCACTATGAGAACTTGTAATTTTTTATCCTTGCAAGGGTGTCCTGGTAAACATCTCATCACATCGAAAACATAATATCTTGGTTCACTTCTCCATAATCTTTATCTCTGTAAGGCTCTTCAATGTCGTTTATGGTCGTGACCCATTATTCTTGTCCCCTGCGGCCTTCGTGTGGCCTTCTATTGTTTGAGCTTTTGGTATCGTCATGGTTGTAGCCTTTCGATACGACGCTTCAGCTAGCCCGATTGGCTTGGAAACATTTCAATGAACAATCCTTAAAATTCATTTCAAGAATAAATCGCGTATCTAGCCTCCCTCCACTGAAACCAGGCTAGGGCTTTTCCTCTAAACACAATCTTGCCGCCATGAGCTTCTCTTCCCCATCTAACCCATTCACACTGAATTATTGCTCCACCCGATACACCAACCCATGTGCGTATTTCCCCTCAAAGATTGACATCTTCAACTTCCTAACCCTAGAATCTCCACCCCTTCCTCTCCCTCCGTTGTTCCCCCCATGTATCAAGGGTAAAACTCTCTCCTTTGATCATAACCATATCGCCTCCTTGCTTTTTTCCTTTCTTTTCATGCTCATCCATACCTCTTGCATAATCTCTTCTTCGTGTTTCAGCCCAACCGCCTCCCTCGTAAATCTCTAATCCACCTTCCATCGGAGCCTTGAGAGGGGGTTCATGATAGTGATGTTTTTCTCTTCATGTTCCTCACATTCAATCTCTTTTTAGATTTTGCAAATTGAGCTGCTGGTAGAATCTTGGATTGTATCTCAATGAGCCTCTTTATCATCTCTCAAATTTTTCCCATGCTTTCGATTTGGCCCTCCATTTGGTTTTCCATGAAATAAAACCTATTTTTTATGGTGTCGAACTTTTCTTTCTTCCCACATCTATTTTAACTCATTTCTTCCTCTAATTTCTTCTCAAAATCACTTACTTTTTTGCTGCCACTTTTCCCAAAAAAATCTTCGATCACAAAAGACGAAACCCTCTATACGTTGAATTGTCGTCGATGATTTTCAAATAGTTTAATTCATGTTTGTATCGCGAGATACGATGAGATAGTAAACCTTCGTCGATTCGGTTTGATTTGAGACCGACACCCTATTTGGAATTGAAAAATTATGGGAGTTTCGGGTCTCTGTAAGTCATAATCCCCATGCGGCCTTCTCAACTAGCTTTGATCACAACTGCACTGTAAGTCAAGTGCCCTCGATCATGTCAATCCAAGCTCTGATCGTGAGTGTATTGGAGGGTTCAGTCATGAAGGCAACATGCCCTCCAGTCACGTCTCCCAACAAGCTCTGATCGGTACTTTATCGCAGGGTTTGATCATGAAGCATGGTGCTTAACCTGAAACTCGCATATTCCCGCTCCATCCAGAAACAAAGACACGAACTCTAGTTTTTGAATGTTGCGATCACGTTTATCCGAGAGAGATCGGGTCTCTGTACGCCGATTCGTCCTCACTTGGTGCGCGAACAATAGAGCAAATCGGATCGAGGATTATGTAAGCTGAAATCGTCGCCTAGAAAATCGTAGTTTGTTTTAGCTTTCGATCCTCTGATTCGATTCCCAAAATCTTGATGCTCTGATACCAGTTTGATATGATCCGACCTCCAAATGCGCACATTATCTCATAAATTAGGGCAAACATAATATTTCTTCAATAATTCAAACAAATCAACAAGAATACAAAGAGAAACACCTACAATTCGAGAGGTAGGTGATCTCTCCTAATTCCTACAATTCGAGAGATAGGAAATCTCTCCCAAACCCTAAACCTAAGACTCCCAACTTAATCTCATGCCGTCTCCTAATCCTAGACATAACAAGCCTATCTATAGCCAACAATAATAATGATAAATGACTAAATTATTCTTAGGCGTACAAAAGTCAAAATTGCCCTTAAGTTAGACACCAATATAACACACTCACTCGTGCCGCTTGCACTCAACCTTATTTGCATGTCAATTCTATAAGAAACACAAAATAATATCTGAAAGCAATTGAATCACATCCATCCAAACAAAAAAAAAATTACATTCTTGTTACCCTTGCACTTCTAAATTGCATCCATTAAATAGAAAGGAAAAAGCAAAAACTCCTTCCATTTTGTTCCCTTTATTAAAATTTCTATATTTGAAGTATCTTTTTAGGAAGATCGACATACATATCATCTCTTGTGTATTTAAATATCTAACGCCTAAGCTCCAATTTTTACATGTATGTCATCTTACCTATGCATGAAAAGTTTTGTTTAACTTTTTTGAAGTTAAAATGGTGATATTTTATGTGATTTAAAAGATATGGGTGTTATAATGTAAAAGTAATGTTTATGTGTTGGACATGTAAATAAGTAGGAATTGGGTGTTGTGTATGTAAATGCCCTTCTCTTTATCCTTTTAGCAGCAGAGTTGTGTCACTTAAACTTACAGCTATGGTTCAGGCTTCAGAGTTTATTTATTTATTTATTGAGAAATTCACATACCTAGCACCTAATTACACCTAAACTTATGCAAGAAAATGTGTATATGTCTATTAAAAAGTAATAATAATACTATTTTCATGTGATATTAAATATTTATGTGTTATGAGTTTAGATATGAAAGTTCAGGTGAGATTTATTAATACATTAGAATAGTGTGTTATGTATATAAATGGCCCTTATTTATTTTAGCTTCAGGGTAGAGTTAACCTTAGTAAAAGTCAAGCAAAATCTTTCCAACTGATTGTAATTCTTATTTTCTGAACCAAACCTCAGGGCTTTGAAGCTTATGTCGGAATGCTCCTACTCCGCACCGCTTTTGTCGGCGTAATTTCCGAGTGGCAGGCAACGATTTTCTGCTCCCGAAACCCCAATTATTCCTTTGTCTTTGGCTTAAAATGCAAAAATTCTCAATCTCTGATCTTCCAATTTGCTGCAGGTTGTGGTTTGTGGGGCTCTTCTTGTCCTAATGGCAGTGGGCAATTTCGCCAACACAGTTGAGACTCTCTTGGCAAAATCAAGATTCAAAGCCATGAAGAGGAGTAAGAGCAAAAGTGATCTTGATCAGTTGCCTTCACCCACATATTTGAGATAAGAAAAAAAAAAAAATTGAGAAATTTGTTTTTGGTCCTGCTAAGTTAATATTTATAAATTGAGTATTGATTATTATTATGTCCATCTTATAATTAAAATCAACCCTGTAAAATATTATTTGATTTAGCTACATGTGTCTTTTTGTAATGCTGTCATTTGTTGTTTTTTTTTTTCGTATTTTATTATTATTATTTTTGAAGTTGGGTCGTGTGTTTTTCTTTTTAATAATTTTTCGTTCCAGTTTTGTCGAAGTTTGTACAAATAAGACGACCTGCTTCAACCCAACTTGAAGGTTTTGTTTTTAGGGGCATTTACATGAATAGCGTAATTCTTATGTATTTACATATCTCATGCCGAAATTTTCATATGTATACAGCTTATTCCCTTGCGGCGGCGTTTTGAAAACGCTGCCCCAGTGTTTGAATATTGCGTTGAGCGACCGTTTCTCTGCCGCACCCTATCCTCGATCCCGAATTCCTTAAGGGCGAGCGAAGCGGAGGGGTCCCTGCGTCCCGAGCATGAGTATCGCATTAGGGTAATATTTTCCTCCTGTGCCCCTCACTCGCTCTCCCCTTCTACTCTCGCCCTCCCGTTCTTCCTTCCTCCTGCAACTTCTCTCGCGGAGATCAATATCGAGGTAACGAAAATCCTCGCTCTAGGGCCTCCTTGATCTTCCATTTGCTCCTTCTCGCCTCAAATGAGGTATCTTTGCACATTTTTTGCTTTTATCTGAAAAGAGATATATGGTATTTCAACGATAGAGAGAAATTTTTGCATTTCTCTGAGAAGAGATATATGGTATTCATTAGATTTGAACAAATTGCAAGTAGAGGGAATTTTTTTCTTGCTCTCATTCTCGCATCTCCCTTCGCATTACTGTTTCCTTCTTCCCCTCTCTGATATTCTTAGATTTTTACAAATAGAGAAATCTCTATTGGCATTTTTCTGCTACAAATTTATGGTTTCCATATAAATACCTGTATGTCTCTCGTTGGGATTATGTTATTGGAGCTTGATTAGAATTTATAGTTGAGTTTGCAATAATTTCTTGAAATTCCCTTTCGATTGTCTATTGTTCTGTAGAGGCGAAATTAGATTCTCGAATGTTTGCTGCAGTTCCTGGTTTATGGTTTTGCAGCATAATTGGATTCGTTACTCTACTGATTTTTTCGAATTGCTGGAAAGTATTGGTTTTGATTTTTTCGAATTGCAACATAATTGATTATGTTCCTAGATATTCCGAACGAAATACAGTTTTGATTGCAATGGTTGTTGAAAGATGTTTCATATGTTCAGTATTTGATTTAAAAAATTGTACAGTACTGATTACAATGGTGGCTGAAAAAATTTATGGATATTCATTTTCAGTATTGAATTAGCTTCGAAAGTGGGTGTTTCAAATTCACTCGAAAATTGATTTCAAAAATGCCTCATATAAATATCCATTACCTGCAGTTAAGGTTTTATGTATTAGCTGTACTTTTTACACTTGTTTGGTTTGCTGCTGTTCTTGGTTCTTGGTTTTGCAGCAATTTCTGGTTTAATAGCTGCATTGGATGCAGTTCCTGGTTTATGTATTTCGCAATAACACTTCGTATTGGCTTGGACACAATTTCTGGTCTACTAGCTACAATGGATTCAATTTCTGTTTTAATAGCTTCATTGGATGCATTGGTGTGATGCATTTTTCTGGTATACTAGCTAAAATGGATGCAGCTTTTGGTCTTCCTTTTTCGGGTTTGATGGCTACGAGCTGCAGAAATTTGTTTTGGCATTACAATTTGACATTAGATTATGTGCAGCAATGTCATCTATTATTGTTGGATTATGTGTAGCAATGTCATCTATTATTGGCATTAGAAGTTTGTTTTGGCATTAGAAATTTGTATTGGCATTAGAAGTTTGTATTTGCCACAGAGGTTGCTATGTTTATAGGGCTTATATGCAGCAATGTCAACTATTATTGCTGTAGCAGTTTTATAACTATGTATCCTATACAATTTCATAATGAAACATTCATGCCTTTTTTTCTGTGGATGTAGGTCATTGACCGAACCACATAATTATTTCTTATACTTATACTTCTATTTTGATTTGTTAATTGCAACACTGTGGAGATTCTTTGTGTATAATGCTTTTGTTCATTATAGTTCCACATGTCTAAAGAAGGGGGGTCGTCCGCAATGTGGGATAAATAAGTAACAAATATTTTTTGTGATCTGTGTGTTAAAGAAATAGAATTGGAAAATCGACCGACAACGTACTTGAACAAGGAAGGTTGGTTGAATATAGCTAGAAGGTTTAAAGAATTGGATGGAAGGGATTATGATATACTAACATTTAAAAATAAATATGATCAATTGAAAAAGGAATGTAAGATTTGAAAAAAGCTAAAATGTGGATAAATCTGGTTAGGTTGGGATCCAATTAAACAGACAATTGTTGCATCAGAAGAATAGTGGACTGAGAAATTAGAGGTATGGCTTACATTTTCAACTTGTGTATATCAAAAAAAATTTTAATTACATGAGTGTCCTCAATTTCTGCTATAGGCATTGCCGACAGCAAAACAATACAAGCAGAGCGGAATTGAGCACGATTTTGAAGAGAAACTTGACATAATGTTCAAGGGGGTAGTGGCAACGGGAAAGCAGACATTCACCCCTAGTCAGATGGGTTTGCAAGAATACCCGATGATTTTACACCAGAGCCGGTGGCAGTTGAAGAAGAAATACACAGTGTTAACCCGAGGGAGATGGGGGAGTCAAACTCACAGATGAAAAGGCCCAAGCTAGGAAGAAAAAAGAAACTTTTGTGAGAAGCTCATTTGACAAACTCATTGATGCTTTTGGAGCACCACCGCCTGCTCCACCACCTGACAACATTATCTTCGATTGTCTTCGCACTTTGAAAACCATCCCTGAAGTTGTAGCGGATAAGCACTTTCATGCAATATGTATGAAAAAACTTGAGGATCCAACACGTAGGCACATATTTATGGCGATGGAACCAGAGTTGCGAGTCGAATATTTACGTGTTATTGTTAATGATTGAGTTTTTATTGGTTTTCAAGCAATGTATTATGTACTATTCAAAGTCATGAGCTCATATGTTATTTGGATTTATGTTTCTTTTTTAAAATGTACTTTTATTTGAATCCTGAATGCATAGTAGTGGAGCTCAATATTTTTCCTTATTATTACTAGCTGAGTTTTCTCGTTATTTATTTCTCGCTCGCTGTATTGATTAATAAATGATGAAATAACTGAGATATTTCTTCCTTTAGGATGGATCCACAACATGAGCGTCGTAAGAGAATGACATGGGTTGCAGCTATTGCCATATTGTTGTTGGAGTATTATCGATCAAGTCGTGTTCATATACCCTGAATGACCTCCAACTTCATTGGGGATAAATGGGTTGGTGAAATGCTTTCTAGACATCCTATTAGGTTCAGTAACATATTCTGAATGACAATACCGATCTTTATGGATCTCTTGCACGAGTTATCCATCAATTACGGACTCTAAGGTTCTTCGAGAACGACGAGAAGGGAGGTATTGGCTGTAACACTATATATTCTGTCATAGAATGAATCAATTAGGGGTGCTATGGAGAGATTTCAGTATTCATCGGAGAGAAGAAGCTGTTATTTTTCCAAAGGCATACATGCACTTGTTAGCTTAGCCGCTAAAATCATCATGCCAGAGGATACATCATTTGCTAATACTCCAGAACAATTCGCAGTCAATCCCCATAACACTATATATTCTGTCATAGAATGAATCAATTAAGGGTGCTATGGAGAGATTTCAGTATTCATTGGAGACAAGAAGTTGTTATTTTTCCAAAGGCATACATGCACTTGTTAGCTTAGCCGCTAAAATCATCATGCCAGAGGATACATCATTTGCTAATACTCCAGAACAATTCGCAGTCAATCCCCATTACATGCCTTACTTTAAGGTAATGTTACTTTTATTTAATTTTCATAACGGCATATAAATATTTCCTAACTTTGTCAAACAGAACTGCATAGGTACAATTGACGGTACTCACGTTGCCCGAATACCCAGTCAGGACAGTATGGCTTACATTGGTCGAAGTGGATTGACTACTCAAAATGTCATGACGGTATGTGACTTCAACATGTGTTTCACATTTGTTATGGCGAGCTGGGAAGGGAGTGCACATGATAGTCGAGTTCTCATCTATGCTACGAGGAATAGATCGCAAGGTTTTCCTCATCCGCCTTCAGGTATGTTTTCATTTATAAAATTACAAGTTATAGGTATTTACTGCAAATAACAATATCTTCCATAACATGAAAATACTATTTGGTTAATGTTGGATACCCTATGTAGAGGGTTTATCTGAAGCCATATCCAGACACTAGGTAACATATTCCTGATTTTGAGCGAGCAAGTGACAGTATTCGTGGTAAGAAAGAAATGTTTAACAAACGCCACTCCTTTTTACGTGGGGTAATTGAAAGAACATTTGGTGCGTGGAAGAAGAAAATGGTCATCCTATGTGATATGTCGTCATATCCATTTCAGAAGCAGATGCATATTGTGGTGACAACAATGACACTTCATAACTTCATACGGCGACACCCTTCACGTTTAGATACGGACTTTAGTATGACTGATAACGAAGAGCTGACAGTCTGTGAAGAACCATCAGAAAGCATGATTGGGCCTTTAGTTCCTGAGGATGAGAATGAATTTAATGAATTTGTAGTTCATGATGCGGAGGGTGTGGCTGAAATGACTGCTTTGAGGGAGTTTATAGCAGAAGATATACATGACAGCTAATCCAACAAGTTTTTCTTTTCTTCGTATATATGTAGATTAATTTTTATGTGTATTTTTTTATTTTTTTGGAATTAAGTACTGACCTTTTTTTTTTGGTTTTTTTCACAGTTAAACAAACATGACTTCAAGGATATCAGGTACAGACAACAATATTTTGTGTTATTGTGGTCTACCGTCTCCGTTGCTCACGATGCGTCAGTCTCATAGCTATGGGAGACGGTTTTACAGTTGTGCCAAGGGTGTTTCTGCTCGTTGTGGCTTCTTCCGATAGGCTGACAGTCTCTCATATTACATTGCCAGCAGTCATGAGAATCCGGTGTTTTCTTAGGTTGACAGTGCAGATGACGATAGACGTAACCAGTCTGAAATTAAATATTTTAATATTTCTCATTGTAGTTATACTTGTATTTGTACTTTTTATTTATTTATTCTGGTACTCACGAGAGTGTGAGAACTGTATATCATCTTTTATAACCGATCTGTGATGATCATATGCTCTGCAATATATGCTTCTGTTTTACCAATAAGCTATTCTGAATAAGTTATCCCAAACAGTTTTATCAAACAGTATGCTTCTGTTCTACCAATAAGCTATTCTGAATAATTTATCCCAAACAGTTTTATCAGACGGGCAGAAATGTCATTTAACAACCAATAAGCTAATCTGAATAAGCTGCCCCGAACAGTTCATTTAACAACCAATAAGCTAATCTGAATAAGCTGTCCCGAACAGCAAGACAGATTATTCAGATTATCATAATGATTTGTTTATCAGCAGATTATAAATAATCAACAGCTGTGCCAAACAGACCTTTAGAAAGATATACTTTTATGCTACTACTTAATTCTTATGTATTTACATACCAAGCACATATATTTTAATTTTTAGATATATATTACCTTATATTGCGCATGAGAAAATGTATTAAAAGTTAAAATTGTGGTAATTTTTATGTGATGAAAGAGTTGGGTGGTATAAATGTAAAAATAAAATAAAGATGTTGGATGTGTCGATATATGACTAATTTTTATGTGCGAGCTCTTGACGTAGTTCTACATGCCTCGGAGGTTATTCCTGAGTTATTTTCAGATTATTTCTGAGATATTTTTAATAATCCTGAAATAACCCAGAAATAATCCGCGGTCTTTATTTTTTTGTGGTTATTTCGGGATTATTGAAAATAACCCATAAATAACCTGAAAATAACTCAAGAATAAGCTTCGCGGCACGTAGAGCTACATCAGGAGTCCGGATAGAAAATGCGCTCGTCAATATATAGGTACTAAAGTTTGGGCCAATTTTTTTTTTAACAGGTGTCACCTTTGCTCGTAATGTTGTTACATTTTAAAGATATTCGCGGCACATGATTTTATAATTGATTTCGGTGGCGATGGCCCATGTGTAGATACCTCAATCGGGCACAAGTCATCACTGTTTACCATGCTAATCCATTGTTTTTTGTAAGGTATTTGGAAGATTTACATCTTTGCCATCGATTCATATGAGTCTGCATGTCCAATGCAAATTTTAATTTTTATATACGTAGCCTTACATGTCCATGAAAAAGGTGCATTTCATTTTATAGAATTTAAAATTGTGGTTGTATACATAAATATTGCTATACAGGGAATTTCAGAATTATATTTTCTCTTTGATTCAATTGAGTCTATCTGTCAAAGTGGTTGAGATGAGTCCACCTATCGAAGTTGTTGAGTCGAGCTTGCATCCTAAACTGGTTAATTTAGTCACATATGTCGAACTAACAAATTCAGCTTGTTCCCTATCTTACTCACGAAAATAGTCTCAAATATGTCCCATCTAAGACTACAATTCGAGGCCGCCATGGCCTCATCAGACGCCCATCATTCTGTCATTTAAAGATGGTGCCAGACATGGGATTTAGTACCATCGCCCAAATACCGGAGATATTCATTATACAACAATATGTCATAACCTCGATATCACTTTTCTAACAAGATATTGGGAAAAGGTCAATGATGAAGTGTGAGATGTATTATTGAGATTAGTTTATGGTTTTCACTTTGGACATGTATTAAAGAGGGAGAGACAGGAGAAAGGGACCCATTTTTCCTCTTTTTTTTTTTTTTGAATTAGAATCTGGATCTCCTTCCTCATCCAAATTCTCATCCTGATCTTCACTTAAAGGATCATTCTTTTTCTACTTCTTCTGCTTCTTCATCATCATCTTCTTCTTCTTCTCTCTCTTTCTCTGTCTCTCTCTTCTGGGTACTCTTCTCGTGGCACATGATCTTTTACCAAGATGTACGTACTCACGAATACTACGAAACCTTACGTCCTAAAAAGGATTCAACCATAGCATTTTTTATCTGATATGAAATGTTTGTGTTGTATAAAAGTAAAAAATAAAATTTAGATATTATATATGCAAATGCATAGAAATTAGTTGGTATGCATGTAAAATGCTCTTATAATTGTGTTATAATTTTTATATTATAATTTTACTGTGACTATTGTGATATTGTGTTGAACCACATGTAAATTGATGCATTGTAACTGTACTATAATTATTGTGGTGTTATGTTTAATCTTTTTATAATTTATTATTTTGTTGTCAGTGTTGTAACTACTAAGATTATATATAATTAATGTTCAAATATAATTCAAATGATCTTCAAACATTATTTGAAACTTTTTCATATATTATTGAAATAATATTTGAATATTACTTAGATATTATTTGATTTATGTTCAATTAGCTATGCTTGAACTATGCATGGATTATACTCCAATCATGTTGAAAGGAAACTCAAATCTTGTTTGATCTAATATTTAAACATTGTTGGAACAAAAATAGTTTGAGCATGAATTGAGATTGAGCATGGTTTGATTATGATTCAATAATGGATCTTATTTTAGCCAAATATCATTTGAAAATGATCTGATTAAAATTTATACCTCACTTAAGCCAAATAATCCAAACATAATTTGAACAATTTTCATGATTGAAACAGTTTCAAGCCTGGTTTAGAATTTTTTCAATTAACATTTAAATCATATTCAACTTGACTCAAACAAGATCCAAATATTATTCAAATAAGATTCAATAAGATTTGAATATTAGTTATTCAAGGACCTAAATTTTGTCATTATATAATCTGAATATTACTTAAAGTTTATTCAAACATATTGTTGAACCTTGATTGAGCCAGTGAGAGGTAAGAGAAAGATAGAGAGACAAAAAGAGAGAGAATGAATATTGATGAATAGTGTTCAATCATGTCTTATCCATAAAATGATTCTCTTATTTATAGAGGAGGGGTACATAATGATGTTATTATTTTTTTACCCTTGCTTTAAATGAGTTCGTACTGAGATATTTTTGGTATTTTACATGCATAGCTTGTCGCCTGGCTACTTTTTAGCTCGGACAGCTAAGCTTAATTAGCTTTAAGCGTGCAGGATCAACTCGGTCAATTGAACTGAGTCATTTATCCAAGGTGGTTGGTCGTTCAAGCAGGGTCAGTCATCCAGGCTAGGACGATCTTCTAGATGGGTTGGTCATCCGTCTGGGTCGGTCATCCAGGTAGGGTCAGTTGTCCAATTTGGGTCAGTCATATAGGTGGGATCCTCACATCCAAGCTAGGTTGGTCGTCAATGTTGGGTTTTTCGTCCTGACTAGACCATTCAGTCCAAGTTGTCCAGGATGGGTCATCCAAGCTCAGTCGTCTAGGTTGGGTCAATCATCCAGGCTGGTTTGTCATGTCCAGGCTAAGTCGATTGTCGGATCGATCGCCCTGGATTAGTCATTTAGGTTGGGTTTGTCATGCAAGCTATGTCGGTCGTCTAAGTTTGGTCGTTCCTCTGAGAGATTCAGTTCGACATACTTTTGTTATACATATTTTATTTTCTCGATTCTCTTAGATCTTTGAAAGTTAGATGTGAAATAAATAAGAAAATTATAAAAATGGAAATAACATTGTTTGTCCCTCTAAATACTTATTTTGGAAGTTGTTCTAAAGCCGAGTGACTAAATGGGGTTGAAATAGTCGATTAATTGAGTTTTAGATGTTATTGCCCAACCCAAGTTTTACACGACCCATGTCTCAGTTGCTCGTTCTGGTAGTCACCTTGAACGTGCAACATCTTATGCTAGACATGTTTAAAAAATCTTTTCATAGTCATCAGCGTATGAATCACTTTGAACGTGCATCATCTTATCCTAAACCATCCAGACTCTCCATTAGGATGATTCATACACTTTCTACCATGACTTTTTTTGTCAATGGGGAGGGAATCTTAACTTCAAGCATAACCCGCTCCAAGGTATGAGACATGGATTTTTATGATGCATGAGTGTTGTGGTTTAGATAGTCTAGTATGGTCCAAAAAAATGTAAACCACTTTCCTCTTAATTTTTTTGAAACTTGCTTGTGTGGGGCATGTTCCCTAAGTATTTGTGACAAACTCTTTATGTGCATATTAAAAAAAAATTAGATGAAAAAATAATAAGGGTTATGAGAATTTTTTCTTGAAGTGTCATTGGTTGAATTTTTTTGTAGTTGTTTTTAAAGTAGCATGTAACTGGCTGAGTGGAGGTGGCCGAGAATATGTGTCCTAGTGGTTGCGACCGAATGTGGGAGGTCAAGTGTTGACAAGTTAAGCTTGGTTAGCTGACTTGGGACAGTCGGCTAGGTTGGGTCAGTCTTTCCTTTGGGTTGGTCATTAGGTTAGGTCGTTCAGGCTTGGTCGGTTGTCCAAGCTAGGTCGATCATCTAAGCAGGGTCAATTGGGACCTGGCCAGGTTAAATTAGAGTTAGCTGAGCCAAAATTAATCATCAATTCTTTTTCATGTGTTGTTCCTCTTCTTGTTAGTTCATGATCCAAGCTGATGGAAGTTTTTTTTGGGTTGATGTGTGTCCACCATAGATCTTAAAAGTTTTATACTTAAATTATCATATACAACATTTAATTATTCAGACGATGAAAATTTTTTAATACTTTTAGGTCTACGTGAACTAAGTTTTTCCTTGCATTATAGGTGTAATAGAGGGTTTATTTTATTTTGGGGTTTGATATACCTATAAGGGCAAACCCTTTGAATTAAAGTTAATGTGGGATGAAATGAGTTTAAGATAACCTGGATCAGTTTGATTGATTGAAAAGTTTAACTTTGGATGTATGGATTGGGAAGATTGATTTGAAAGTTTGGTCTTTAATTCGTTTAAGTTGGATGGGAACCATAAACTAAAGGGTAGAGTCGGGTGAGAAAGATTTCTAGATGGAGGTGAAAGTCCTAGCTAGCCTAAACTCTATAAGGAGCTTAAATGGGTGGACTAACCTAAAATTTTGGAATAATGCCTTCTATCAAGGTGACCGTGGCTTTCAGTCGTCTTTGGTGCGTTGGTATCCTTCAACAATGAACAAATCTTCTAACTTAAGAAATCTCGACTTAGTGTCATAGTAATGAAAAATGAAGGATTTTCTTAGCTAAAGGTGGTTTGTGGTGCTTTTGTCCGCAACCATGAGTTACTTCATCCTATGTTGTTTGTTTTATAGGTTTACTAGTTATAGACACTTAGTAAACTAACCAAGCTTCTAGAACGAACTAATATAAGGTATATGTGACCCTTAATTTTATTTATACATTGGCTAATCTAGGGTTTGTGTCGGATCTACCTAAGTTTGGTTCTTATTTTTTAAGTTGATAGATTCTAGATTTTTTTTAGAGTTTGGTATTTAGTTTGTGGTTTGTTTTGATTCCTATGATTGTTGGTCATAGTGAGAATAAAAGTTTTTCTATGTTCAAAGGTTTTGTAATTAGTTTTCTAAGTTGACGCTCTTTGTTTAGTTTTCTCCTTAAGTTTGGTGTCCCGTGTTTGAAGTTTTTTGCCATTTGCAAGCTTATGTAATTCAATTTCTTTTACAGTTAAAAAAATTTTTAGTTGCTTAATTTTTGGAAGTTTAAATATTTCATGTTGTTGTAGTTTCCTTTAAGTTACTTAATTATTGTTTTAGTGCCTTGAGTTATTTTGGGTCATTTATTTTAAGTATTCAAATTATTAAATTACTTTAGATAATTTAGTTTAAATATTCAAGCTATTGGGTTATTGGTTTAAGTATTTTAAGTTACTTTAGATTATTTTGTTTAAGTGTTTTAGTAATTTTATTAATTGTCTTAACTGTTTTAAGTTACTTTAGACTATTTAGTTTAAGTGTTTAAGTTATTTGATTAATTGATTTAAGTATTTTAAGTTATTTTAGATTATTTTGTTTAAGTGTCCAAGTTATTTGGTTAATTGTTTTAAGTGTCTAAGTTATTTTTAGAATTTTTGTTTAAGTGTGTAAGTTATTTGGTTAATTGGTTTTAGTGTTTTGTCATTTTAGATTATTTAGTTTATGTGTTTTAATTGTTTGATTTTGGTGATTAAAATATCTGGTTTTAAGATTTTCTTAATGACTTCAAATTATTTTAAAGGAGTTTTAAAATTATTTTAGATTGTTTTTAAATTATTTAAGGAATACTATTATTATTCTTAAATTATTTTTTAGTGCTTTTAAATGTTTTTAAATTGTTTTATTATTATTATTCTTAAGTTAACTATGAATTAATTTTAAATTGTTTTTAAATTAGCTTTAAATTGATCTTAAGTTGTTTGAATTACTTTTAAATTAAATTCAAATTAAATTGAAGTTATTAAATTACTTTTTGGTTATGTTAAAGTTGTTTTTAGATTCCTTAAAGGTTTTGAACTACTCGAACCTGCAAATGAGACGTATTATTAAAATGTTCACTAGGAAAACCTACATATGAGATCTTCCCCTACACTTTTTTATTGTTTTATTTTTATGTTTTAACACAAAGAAAGAACTATATATGGTATTCAAAGAATATAAAACATGATTGGACTATATATAAACCATGACTTGGATTACACATGAAATATGACTTGGATTATACAAGAAACATGATAAAGTTTTGAATACTACACATGAAATTAAATTCGGTTTGACTCAGGACAAGCTAGGGTTGGGTTGGATTGAGCCAAGCTCAGCAAGGGTTAGGTTAGGTTGGGCTAGGTTGTGCCAGATTGGGTTCAACTAGATTGGGCTAGTTTAGACAAAGTGTCTATTTGGGATCATTGTAGTTTATTAATAAATTGCTATGTAAAAACTGTTGGGGATAAGCTGCTATTGTGTTTTTGGAGTTAGAAAGCCTTTTGGGGTAGTTTATTAATAAATTGCTATGTAAAAACTGTTGCGGATAAGCTGAACAGACTATTGTGTTTTTGGAGTTAGAAAGCCTTTTGGCATATGGTTTTAAAAGAACTTTTCTTGGAGTGCCGTGCATTTAGAAATGGCCGTTGGATTTCGAAGGAAGGAGCAGCTGAAGCGCCCAAGCTCGAAGCTTTCCTCTTCCATGGTTTCTCCTCCTTCCTCTTGCTCGAAGTCCCTCACTTTCTCTCGGCTCAGTATTTACATAAGTAGAAGCAGGACCCTTCCCTGTGCGCTGTTAGTACTGGTCGTCTTCTTTGTCTACGTCGCGTGGAAGCTCGCCTCTTCTCAGGGATCTATCCATCGATTTTACTCTTTTGATATCGTGAACGAGTTTCCCCACGATCCACAAGCATTCACTCAGGCGAGGATCTTGATTTGTTAGATTTTTGGCATGATTTTCTCTTAGATTCACTTTCTTCAAAGGAAATTCGTTGTGATAAGCCCTTCCGAAGGGTTATTATGGTCAGGTTTGAAGCACGAAGTCTTGCCGTTAGATAAATGTATTTGTATTCCTCCGGCTAAAGTATTCTTCAGGGAACCGGCCCTATTTTTGATTTCTGTGATTGCGGAATTACTTCCATGAATCGTCTTAATTTCACAATATGCTTGTACAAAAATTGGTGAAGGCTGAGAATGAAGAAACCCTAATCACTGTTAAGGACTTTTTGGTTACTTGTATGATCGAACACAATTCGGATTTAATAAATCATGCGGGGGTTTATCCTTAAAAAAATTTCTAGGATGGAAACTGTCCTGCTAATTCTTTATAAACTAGTTGACTATTTTTTTTTCAGAATTTCTTAGGGTGTAATTGACATTGAGGATTAACTCACGGATTCTTTTTCTCAATCGACAATGGATTAGGTAGTCACTAAAATGCTTCTGCAGTTTGGGAGGGGGAATTAGTGTTAAGGAATATGAGAATATGAGCTAAGGCTCTGTTTGGCGCAGCTGCTGCTGCGCTGCCCCAGGAAGCTGCTGCGGGGAAGTTAACTGTTTGTTTGGTGCAGCTGTGTAAAACCAGCTGTCGGACAGCTGTTTATGGAAAAATGACCACAACGCCCCTCTTCAGTAAAGCTATTTAAAACACAATCGATGTTAAAATGCAAGTGTTTTATATACAATCAATGTTAAATATGACATGCAAGAAGCACGTGCCTTCTTCAATGTGACACTAACACAGCGGTTGCACGCAATATGCACATGCCTTCCAAGTTGCTTCATGTCATTGCAAGAAAATATAACAAAAAAAAGCATTACAATCTGGAAAATATCAAAAAAAACATTAAAATCCGGAAAGCAACAGCAAATGCAATCCCACCCTTCAAATAGTTTGGGAAAAAATAACCTTATGGCAATTACTTCCATTTTAAAAGTGAAATAGACATCATACATAGATTTATGACACCGTGTTATAAGAGTAAATATCCAACATTGAGTGTTAGAATTACATACATACAACTCAGTTCTTATTTATTTACATATCATAACACCAAAACTGCTGTGAGGTTACCACGCTTGATTCCTGGCCTGAGATAGTCGGTCCATCTCTGCCTACAGCTCTTGCTAGTCTAAAGATGTAGTTCCTGGTCTAGAGATAGTTGCTATGAAGGAATCAAGATAATTATAGATCTAGTTCACAACCAATACAAAGAAAATTAAAGCAAAAATTTTAAAAGTTTCAGAGCAATGAAAATATGCCTAAAGATGTCGCTTCCAAAAAAGATAGGAATGAAGTAAGAAGCTTGCATATTAAAGAAGGTTCTAAAGTAATTAAAACGAAAATGTGATTTGAACAAATAAGAGATAGAATTGGAAAGTTCCATATAAAAGAGAAGTGTGTGCATCAAAGATGAGAATGAACATACAGTGAATGCAATAGTTAACAAGGACTGCAACCAAATGCATCTTTAAAAAGGTTTGATAATATTAATAAACAAATTGATAGAAGAAAAACAACTATAATACAAGCCAACTTACTGGATATACGAGCATGAAGTCAGGGTAGATGGAAATATGCAATCAGGCAAAGTCGTTGTTTATAATATAAAAGTTTAGCTGCCAAACAAATTTATGAACATTTAAAAAGTTCTAACAATTTTCATGCAAAAGAAATTTCAGTTCTAATTCTCTCAGAAAGTATTAAATTTGGATTAAAAATAGTTACTGAATCAAACTCCAATTAATGTGAAAAGGATGCTTCATCTTCCAATTTCTCCTATCTCCTCTTACCTGCTGGAAAAGTGTCCGATGGATTGTTATCCACTTGTGAAGTCTGTAAGGAGGGCGAAAGGGAGTGTGAAATAGGAAGATGAAGAAGAAGACGATAATGGCGGAAGAAATCGACAAATAAATAAATAAAGAACTTGAGGAAAGCTGGTACCGGACGAAAATGGATGCCTCGCCCTGCATCAGAGACGCCATGAAAGAGCTTCGAACCACCACTTTGTAGCGCGGCAAGCCAAGGCAGGGAATGGGGGGAGCTCTGTCGACGAGCTGGGTGATCTTTTTCGCAAGAGAAAGACGGGCGATGAGATCCTCCGCAGCTACTTGGGCGGTTGATAATATTAATAAACAAATTGATAGAAGAAAAACAACTATAATACAAGCCAACTTACTGGATATACGAGCATGAAGTCAGGGTAGATGGAAATATGCAATCAGGCAAAGTCGTTGTTTATAATATAAAAGTTTAGCTGCCAAACAAATTTATGAACATTTAAAAAGTTCTAACAATTTTCATGCAAAAGAAATTTCAGTTCTAATTCTCTCAGAAAGTATTAAATTTGGATTAAAAATAGTTACTGAATCAAACTCCAATTAATGTGAAAAGGATGCTTCATCTTCCAATTTCTCCTATCTCCTCTTACCTGCTGGAAAAGTGTCCGATGGATTGTTATCCACTTGTGAAGTCTGTAAGGAGGGCGAAAGGGAGTGTGAAATAGGAAGATGAAGAAGAAGACGATAATGGCGGAAGAAATCGACAAATAAATAAATAAAGAACTTGAGGAAAGCTGGTACCGGACGAAAATGGATGCCTCGCCCTGCATCAGAGACGCCATGAAAGAGCTTCGAACCACCACTTTGTAGCGCGGCAAGCCAAGGCAGGGAATGGGGGGAGCTCTGTCGACGAGCTGGGTGATCTTTTTCGCAAGAGAAAGACGGGCGATGAGATCATCAACCCTCCGAGATCCTCCGCAGCTACTTGGGCGGTTCCAGTCCCCAAAGACGAATCACGGCAGGAAAAGCTGGAGAGGAATTGCGACAGGTAAAGCTTGGACCATGGGAGGGATCCCGCGACCAGCTTTCAGCTGCGCGTCGGGGCCGCCGCGATGAAAAATTTGCCTCAAACGGACAAGATTCACTGGGGGACGCCGCGCCGCATGAAAAAATCCGCCTCAAACGGGCCCTAAGTCTTGCACTGAATAGTTGAAAAGTTTTTCAGTGCAAAAATATCAATAAAATTTTACAACTAGCACAAATTTCTTTTGCTTTACATACCTCACACCTAAACTTTCATATTTACACACGACACTCATGTGTTTTAAACCAATGCATGTAAATAAAATTTTCACTTTTAAAAGTGCTAATAGTGATAATTTTGGTAAATATTAAAGATTTTGAGTACCATGTATATAAATATGAAAGTTTAGGTGTTAGATATGTAAATACATAAGAATTGTGTTTTTATGTATGTAAGTGCCAAATATTAAATGGTTGGTCCTCATCTCTTAACTTAAGACTTTGGGTTGAGATTGTGTTTTACCATTAGTGCATCTAGTCCAACTTCAACCCCCTTTTGGTTTACACAATCATATGAAGTGCTATGAGGGTTGATGATTTAATGGGGATCAAGTAGTTCATGTGGTTTGTAGCTCCTATGGGTCATTTTCACAATAAAATATGGTATTGAAAGGTTTAAGAATCTGTGGTGGAAGTTCTATGTGATTAAGTGGGCTATTGATCCGTGATAGTTAATTATGTTGAAATGATTTCATTCCAGGGTAAACAATAGTTAATGTGGATAACTCTTGTAAGGGGGAGTGTGGGCTTTGAAATAGCTTTTTAAAGGAATGAATAATACTTCTTAAAAAGATAAAAAAAACTTCTTGTGGGATCAATGGAAGATATATGGGCTAAATTTTTAAAGGAAAATTTACATACGTAACACACAATTCTTATGGATTTATGTACCTTACACCTAAACTTTCATAATTGCATGCATAAAAATTTACCTATGCATGAAAAGGTGGATTTTGGATTTGACTATTAAAAAGTGTTAATTAGTGCTATTTTGATGTGATACAAAAGAATTAAGTGATATGCATGTAAATATGGAAGTTTTGGTGTGAAATGCATAATTCCATAAAAATTGCGTGATATGTATGTAAATTCCCCAATTTTAAAATATAGTTTAGAAGTTTCCCAAGATAATATGAGGAAATATACAAGCTTATTTTATTTTGTTATTCAATTTACCCATTATAAGAAGTTTTTTCGTCTCAAGAGTTATTTTTTAAGAGCATTCTCAATTAAGATCATGGCCAACATTGATTTCAAAGTTTGGTTTTCAAGGACTGAATATAGGGACTCAATTAAAGATTGACTGAATGGATGACATAATATTTGGATTCCAAGAGAGGAAATGCTAGGAAAATTTGACCTTGGTTACTCAGGATGCTTGATACCTCATTTTATGTAGGATGATTAATTTCTTAGAAAACTATTTATGTTCAACTTGGTTCAAATTTTAAACCATGGGGATTAGAATTTCGCATAAGTAAGTTACATTATTGAGGAAATTGTTTGGGCTAAAGGCCTACAACATCATAGTTAATGATATTTGCTTCGATTTTAATTTTGTTTAGCAAATTGCCACTCTATAACTAGGGTTGTGTTTTTGATCAGTTTGTATAGATTGGTTTACAGATTTGCTAAATCAATTCAAATTATATACGGAACCTAACTGACAACATATAGCTAGAAGTGAATAAAATTGAACAGCAATATAATTCAGTTTACTTCATTCGATTTTGATTTAACCAAAGTTTGAAATCATAGGTAGATTGCAATTTTTACTGAACTGCAATAGGGGAATCTCATTAGCTTTGATTTGATTAGATATCCGAAATCTTGCTTCGACACTTTCCTCTTCACTAGCTTCATGTGACTTCGTGAGGTGTGAGTTTGGCTACGGCCAAAGGCTTTTAAAGAGAAAAAAATTGAAAAAGGGAAATACTATCAGGCTATTTATTTAGTATGTGTTTTTTTTTGTTTATTTGAATTTTTTTAACCAAACCGATAACCAAAAATCCAAAAATTTTTTACCTCCAAGCTTAAAACCAAACCATCATTTAATGAACCAAATCAAACCAATAAAATATATTCGGTTTAGTTTAATATTTTTGGCTTAAACCAACTAATGCACGCCCTTATCTACAAGGAGTTTTGCTGGGGAGCTTGGGTTTGGTGCCTAAGTTCTTGATTGCTAGGATTGGGCTTGGGTTAGATTAGCCAACAGTCTTGTGCTAGTCAATCATATCAGGCCAGCCATGTTCTTAGATACTCAGGGCATACTTTGTGGCATAGCAACTCAATATAGCTAATCAAAGCAGTGCATGCTTTGACTTTGCGGCTTAAATTTATTAGCTTTAATGTACTCCCAAGCCAATATTTGTTTTCTTTTTTATTTTTTTCCCTTAAATTTTTTTTTTCTCCGGTTTTCATATTTGGGGCCTGACCCCTACTAACTATTATAGAATTCTTACCGAATCTCTTTTCATGCATGAATATTTTTGTTACATTTTCACAATATGAATTGTTTGTAACTTTTTCTCTCTTGTTTTCATTGCTAGGGCCTCTTATACGACGGAAATGATAAATTACTTGAGTCAACTGGTATTTATGGGAGGGTATGAAACTTTCCCGTCATGCATTTTTAAACTGTTTAACACTTCTACTTCTAAATGCAATTGTCATATATTTAATCAAGCTCCTGGTTATTATCTCGTGTTAATCACAATATGCACTTATTTTTATATACTTTTTCCTTTTTACTAGACATAATTTGGGCTTCTTTGACTAATAGATATGACAGATGCAATAAAATTTCCATTTCTGTTAGTTTCGTATGTTTTTCCGCCTTTCTTGATTAAGATTTATTCTGAAATGGACAACCCAAAGAATGCAAGGATAACTATAACTGTATACATTGTATATGTACAATCCGGAGAGGGAACTACATTAAAATTTATTTTATTCTACCATATACCGTTTCACTTGCTTACATATTATAACACCATCAATAGGATGCTTGATGCTTAAGGAAAATGCACTTTGAAACATTTTGGACCCATTTGGCATCTCTTTTATTTCCTATTATTATTTTTATTTTTCTTTGTTTTAGAAAATATGTTTGATTGGTATATATATATATTTTTTTAATTTTAAAAAACAAATCAATTTACTTTTAAAAATACTCAAAAATCACTTAAAAATATGTTTTTAGTGTCTGTACGAACAAGTAACTTAGTCAAACATGTTTTAATTGAATTCAAAGCATAAACTAAACAAAATGAAAATAAAAAAATGAAAAGCAAAAAAATAAAAGTGATCCCAAACGGCCCCTATGTTTTCAGAATGAATCATTTGAGAACACGAAATGTGCTTTTGTTGGTATATCATTTTGCTAGAGGGTTCGTCGTGATAAAGATTTAGTGCTTCAGTATGTACAACATGGATCTTGTCTTTTCAAGTCATTTGAATGATTTGAATTCAATTAAAACATGTTTGACTGAGTTACTTAATTTGACAGACACTCAAAACACATTTTAAGTGATTTGAGATCCGGAGTGGGAACTACATTAAAATTTGTTTTATTCTACCATGTACCTTTTCACTGTTTACATATTAGAGCACCATTAATAGGATGCTTGATGCTTAAGGAAAATGCACTTTGAAACATTTTGGGCCGTTTGGCATCACTTTTATTTCCTATTATTATTTTTGTTTTTTCTTTTGTTTTTGAAAATCTGTTTCGTTGGTATATATTTTTTTTGTTTTTATTTTGTATTTTAAAAAACAAATCAATTTATTTTTAAAAATACTCAAATAACTTAAAATGTGTTTTGAGTGTTTGTACAAACAAGTAACTCAATCAAAAATGTTTTAATTGAATTCAAAGCATAAACTAAACAAAATAAAAATAAAAAAATGGAAAGCAAAAAAATAAAAGTGATCCAAACGGCCCCAACGTTTTCAAATTGAATCATTTGAGAACACGAAATGTGCTTTTGTTGGTATATCATTTTGTTAGAGGGTTCATCGTGATAAGGATTTGTTGCTTCAATATGTACGACATGGATCTTGTCTTTTCAATTCATTTGAATGATTTTGATGTAAGATTAAGAATAGAAGTTCGTTTAAATAAACACTTAAAGATAATTAATTTTGTTCTGCCTAATTTTATGTTTCATCTGATTTCAATGCAAAATAATTTTCAAAGATATGCAAACTTTAATGTGCATATGATTTCTCTGATGCCAACCACAGAATAAGAGTTTTAGGTTTCTAATTTTGTGATAAAGAGATCTCTTGTAAAACACAACTGTCATTAATGCTTGTCTGTATCATGAAAATCATATTTCTCTTAAACATTTACTTTTACCAAGTATTTTTTTTCACTGATCATTTCTTTGTTTATTTTTCTCTTTTTATTTCCTTTAATTAAACGATCTCCTAATTTTTTATTACTTGTGTCAAGTGCAGTCAACAGTAAGAAAGGTTGATCTCCACTCTGGAAAGGTATATATATATATATACATACTCAAAACTTTAATTGTTCAATAATTTCTGTTCATTTTCCCATCCATGAATTTTTTAATTCCTATTAAAATTAATTCTCTGCCTTATTGTAAATTTAATAACAAGTTTTGTAGTATTAATTTATTTACAATTCTGAATAATTATTGTGCTTTCCTGATTCTCCATGGCTAATTCTCCATTTTGTAGTATTTATATATATATACTGCGTCTCCATGGCTAATTAACCGCAAGCTTACTTTCCTCACATTAGATGTCGTTCGCTTGTCTGTCTCCTTCATGCATGAGGCGTCGTTTCACGATTCGGCCTCTGATGTCAAAGCCTGCTTTTCGTGAATCAATTTCCTGTTGCTTTATCTCTCTCATACTCGTGGATCTCACCCTTCTTCTCTCTGCTTCACTCTCGATTAGAAGAGTCTATTCAACCCTTTCTGTCTTCCAGTAGGTGTAACCTGCTCATTGGTTGCGCCTCACAGAAGCAATTACTATTCTAATTTATTATTATTATTATTCAATTATTACAAAATCTGTGAGATCAAAAATAAGATTTTGGCCATAAAGCATGGAGAACGGTCCACGACGGATTACTTAAAAGTTACTCCAAGGCCTTTGCAAAAGGTGGTTCATTATTAAAACACTTAAATAGAATGCAACAAAAGATACAACCGTCTTGAAAGGTTTGTTTGAGAGGACTGAATTTCTTATTATAATGGTCCAAATTCTCTAGAAGGAGGATTTATCTTTTCTTAATAATGTCATTGCCATCATTTGAATAGAAGAAGGGGAAGGAAAGTCATTGGAAATGACCCCATAGAAGGTTTGACTGTGATGATAAAGGCTGCCGACATTTAACACACCAATTTCAAAAACTTTCTTCATATGAGGAGCACAAGCAGTCACTTTTTGCCAATTGAGCTTCCATATAGTGCATATGGTGTAATAACTTTATTAAAAAAAAAGGAATGTTGAAATGGCGGTGACAATTCAAATGTGGAAATGACCCCATAGAAGGTTTGACGGTGATGATAAAGGCTGCCGACATCTAACACACTAATTTCAAAAACTTTCTTCATATGAGGAGCACAAGCAGTCACTTTTTGCCAATTGAGCTTCCATATAGTGCATATGGTGTAATAACTTTGTTAAAAAAAAAAGGAATGTTGAAATGGCGGTGACAATTCGAATGTAACCTTCGAGGTGGGTCCATCTTTTGGAGTCAAGGCAAGGGATGAGATTGGCTCATTTGAACTTAACAAAGCGGAACAAAAGGGAATGAGAGATAGAGGCGAGGGAGAGGGAGAAGGAGAAAGAAGAAGCTCGCGGCCATGTGGCGTGTGCATGAAGTGGCGTTGAGGGTGCATCCTATTCAAAGGAGAAGAGAAGAATAAGGAGGCATTTTGGTGTGCTTCAGAGCCGAAGCTGAGGTCCTAGTGAGTGCAGCTGCTTCTTGTGCAAGCAACTCCGTGAGCGAGGGAGTTGCTGTGCTAAGGAAAATGGAAGAGAAGGTTCGCGAGTTTGCGGGATAAGCGAAGCCAAAGTCAGCTTGCTAAATAAAAGGTTAGTGTTTGTTTTTAATAGAATTTTTATATTAAATTGAATTTATAAGTGTTAAAATAAGTTTTTATGCTAATTGTAATAAGAAATCAGAAGTTGAAGGATTTTCATATTTCAGATTTAATAAGGAGTTCAATATCGGTGTTTGTCCAATATAAGAAGGGATAAAGTGCGGTATGGGTTGTTTATTCAATTAAATATTCGAGGTTATATAGTGACGTGGTGGTAAGGCTTATGTATCTATTTATATAATTAATTTTAATTAAAATGTTATTAAATTAATACTAATATTAAGAATTAAAAATCATAGATTGAAGAAGGAGAGAGATAAGAAGGTAATGGTAGTGTTAATTTGGTAATTATTTATAGTCAATTTAATTATAAGTTGTTACATATTAATATTAATGTGTTATAAATATAGCAAGGTGTGTTAATTGAATGTGTTGAGAGGGACTATTGTTTTAGTAGAAGAAAGATGAGAGAAACTGAGGTAAATATCAATTTGTAAGATTTATAAATTGTTTAGGAGTGACATCTTTAATGTAAATTTTTAGATTAAAGTAAACATTTGAGTTTGAGGAGGAGAAAATTAACGAATTTGAAGGGATCATTTTATATGGGGAAATCAATGTGAGTAATTACTGTTTTATTTTTATTAAATTAAGATTCTCTTATTTGAAAATGATTTATTTGTTTGTACAAATTAAAATCACAAAGTATTTTTTTATAAATGAAAGAAGATAAATGAAAATGATATTCTTACTATTATCTTTTGTGCTACATGAAATGAAAAAGAAATGAATTTAATGATTAAAAAAATTAAATATAAGTTAATGAAAGATACATGACTAAGTTTATTAGAAGTCACTCTTATAGTACTAGTTGAGAACATTATTGTATTCATGCAAGTTAAAGAAGAAAGAAATGAAATGAATGTGCCTTTCTGATATAAAATTGAAAAGGAAATGACAATAGAAATGATTGTTACTTTATGATACAAAAGAAAAATAGTTGTGCCTTTGTGTTACAAAATAAAGAAGGTTTTGATGGTGCTACTGAGATGAATTTTTTAAAAGAAAAAGAAATGAAAAATTTTATTATTAAAATGATGAAAATATAATTAAATATGAGGATTAAATAAAGATTTTATAAATGAAAAATGTGGTTTATTTTTTACATTAATAAATATATTTCTTTGTGCAATCGTATTAGTCATCCGTATAATGATTTAATACATAATAAAGTGATAATTATTCATGAAATTTCTATAAACTTAACCTTTTTAATTATTATTTCAGGAAAAAATCTGCTAGATCAGATGAATGATAGAAGAGAGTTTGAGGTTGTTGATGATATGTAGCATGCTATTTGTTTTTATGTTGTCATTTTTATGATATTACTTGTTTTACTGAAGTAGAATATTTGATTTTTTGTGTTATGTTAGATGTTGTTTACTTATGTATTATTGATTAATGTATCTTTTATAATTGAATGTTATTATGGACTAATATTACTGTTTAGAAATATTTTCTTTCATCGTCCAACTGATTTTCCACCTTGGCTAATTCTATTTTCTTGTGCCGGGTCATAACACAGAGCACTTAGGCTTGAAATATAAAAGAAAGTATTAGAAGCTTTATTTAAAACTGCCGAGCAAAAGTGGGACAACAATAAGAGGATAAGTGAACAATGAGGTGCATATATAACACACATTGAAAAAGATAACACCAAGAATCACATATTGAATTTACTTTTTTTTTGTGACACGGTGGTATGTGTGGGTGGTGTGTGTGGAGATGGAGTAGGGGTGTCAAAAATTGACCCGAGACGCCAATACGACTTGAACTTAACTCGAAAAAATTCAGGTTAGGGTTGACCTGAATATTTTTTGAGTTGGGTTTTAGTCAGAGGATTTGACTTGTTTATTATTTGAGTTGGGATCGGGTTGAAGCCGAAAACTTAAACATGACCTGAATAAACACGAAATTTCGGGCCGGGTTTGGGTTTACAGGTCAAGCTCGAGTTCGGGTCAGGTTGAGGTCCTAGTTTTCGACCTGTTTATTATTTGGGTCGGGTTCGGGTTGACCTTATTTGGGTCGGGTCATTTTGGGTCGGGCCCGAACCCTAACCGCTGACCCGAATTGACATCTCTAGATGGGAGTGATGGTGTGTTGATGGTGTGGTAATGGTGGTTTTGTTGGTGTGGTGGTGGTGGTTTGTTGGGTTGGTGGTGGTGGTGTTGGTGGTGGTTGGTTGGTGGTGATGATGTGTGGGTATTGATGATGTGGTGGTGTTGGTGTTTAGGGGTGATGTGTTAATAGATTTTAGATGTTTCTTTTAAGTTATCTTTTCGAGTTGTGATATTTTAAATGACACTATGTTTTCTCTGCCACACATTTATATTGCTTGGTTCTTTTCATTCTAGTAGTTGTCATGGTTAATACAAAAGAAATTTGTTTTTCTGTCATGTGGGATAAAAATTTGAAGCTAATATTTTGCGATCTCTGCCTTAAAAAGGTAGAATTGGGAAATAGTTCAACCACATTTTTTAACAAGGAGGGCTGGCAAAATATAATAAAAATGTTCAAGGAATGTTATGAGAGATAATTTTACAGGTGTCTAAGGAATAGATCAAAGAATTGTGACTTCTTCAGGTGGACACCGTCGATATTGATCAGATGCGGATAGCTTCTTTGGACGAGGGATTATCTCATGACATCAATCGCCTGTATTTTTAAAATAATATTATGATAATATTTTTTATTTTAATAGTTTTATTTTTTAATTTTGATTGTTGTGTTGTTTACTGTTAATGAGGCGTCAGTCTTTATTATGTAATATTCAAACTGATATCTATTTTCATGAATGAAATGTTCAATCATGACTAATTGTGTTATAAACATCACAATACTACAGGGGCAGAAAGATCCTTTATACATAAATAGCTGTAGCACAATTGCTGCAAAATTTCACGGCACAAACATGCACAGCTTCCTCGCAGTAACTTCTGCGCAGTAGCTTTTTAATAAGTTGCAGTTACCTCAAACAAATCTTTAATGATCTCAAAATTGAACGATCTTAGGCTCGTTGGATTCCTCTTATCGAAATGCTCGAGTTGACTATAAATATGTCAAATTTAGAGTTCATCTGATCATTAAATTGATGATTTAAAACCACCTAATGCGCTTCAATTGCTTGATTTGGGCTTTTGATTAGACCCGAATTGACCCAACTTTGATATTATTGGGTTCGTCTTGTTGAGACGGTTAGTTTAACTATAAATATGTCAAATTTGGAAGATTTCTTATAAAAAATGCACTGAGATTCATGCTAGATGATAAAAACTTCTTGATGACGCTTTAATACTATTTGTTTTATTTTTTTAATTAATTTATTTGTATAATTAGTTTGTCAACCCTAAAAAAAGTGGTTTCACCCTCGAGTATCATGTTCTTGATTATGGTGCAACTACTGGTTCACTTTGCATAGTGGATTCAAGCGGATGGGGGATTGGGGATTCAAGTTGTCTGGCTCTATATGGTGCCGTATATACTCATTTATTCTTTTAAATTTTGCGTAAGTTGTTTTTAAGTCATTTGGTACTTTCTTTTTTTTTTTTGCACAAATTGATTAATGCTATTTGACTTCAAGAAATATAAAATTGAAGGTTCTGAAAGCTGATTTAGGCTACACATAGAAAGATGAAGTTAACCATGTTTATTTATGTATATATCTATATTTTAGTAACGTTAACGAGTCTTTGAGTTTAGTGTTGCTATCTGCACCGAATTATGTTGTTTTGTTTTTTTTTATCAGGTAGAACTTTCTTTCAACATGGGCAAATCTTTTTTTGGAGAAGGCCTCACCCTTTTTGGTGGCAGGTATGCGGAGATTTTGGCTCGATTTTTTTTTCACACTTATGGATAGAACAACTAAGCTGTTATTTCAAGTGAGCCTGCGGAAGTTAATCTTTTGAGAAGTCTATTTGTTATGTTTACCCTTTGTCTTTATAAATACTGCATCTATCCAACACTTGAATCCATTCCTATACTAGGATATACTGATTTGAACATGAGGATATGGACACGATACAGACATGCCTATTTTTGAAAATATATAACACAAAAAGGCTCTTCATATGACATGATAATATATACAAATCAAATATATAAATCATATTATATGTGCACGCGCGTATGTCTGTGGTGTGTGTATAAATTTTAAAATAATATACAATAATCACATAAATTAAATGAATTTGAAATAAATAAAAAGATCATGACATTGCAAAAATAAAAAAAAATGACATTTAAGAATGAAAAAATATATAAATAATTATCATATTATTCATAAATCAAATTAGTAGTTAAAGAAAAATTTAAAAAAATGATAAATATTATGTAAAATGAAAAATAATTAGTAATAAAAATTTAACAAAAAATAAAAATATATGATCATCAATAATTTTTTAGAATATTATATATAAAAAATAAATATAAGTTATTTAGTATAATGCAAATCTTCAAACTGTAACATTTTATTATACATTTCGATACTATTTATATAACACGGCCAAATGTGTCAGACACGGCACGATTGTTTGTTGCGTGATGTTGCTGTGTTCTAGGTTATATATTTTTTAGTATGGCAATGGCGTCTACCTGAGGATGTTGTAACTGAATTTCCTAGCTTCATAGCAAACATAATGGAACTGACACATACTTAGAAGTGATTCTATGCTTTAATATAGATCATGTTGCTTTATGATGTTTTTAAATACCAAATTTTTTTTATCAAACTAATATTAACAAAGTTTGTGCAAACTTATTTCACATGTTGAGATTGTGCCTGCGCTTAAGAAAGTGTCAAGCCACATCCTTAAATTTAGATGAAATTCTTGTTTTTTTTCTTTCTATAATGTCTTATGAATTATGCCTATATCATTTCCAAAAAATGAAAATCTCTTTATTTTGTTAAATGATGCATTGTGCAAGTAAATTTTTTTTTTCTCTGTTTAATTTTTTTGAGGTCCATCTAATTGATGCTTTCATGTGTAGGTTGCTCCAAGTGACCTGGTTAACAAAAAATGGATTCATATATGATCGATATAATTTAAGCAAGGTTTTTCCTCTCCCATATCATATCTTACATGCTTATTCAAGTTCACTAAATATTTTTGGAAGATTTACATGCATACCATTTAGCGCCTATGTATTTACATATCTAACACCAAAATTATAATTTTTACCTATATGCCAAATTATTTATGCATGAAAAGGTGTATTTCACTTTTTAAAGTTAAAATAATGATATTTTTTATGTGATATAAAATATTTAGGTGGTACAAATGTAAAACCTAAAGTTTAGGTGTTAGATATGTAAATACATAGGAATTGGGTGGTGACATGTATGTAAATGCCCCACTATTTTTAGCTTTTAATTGTGGCGTGGGAGTAAATGTCAGTCGTTCCTAGACACAGGTCAACGGCAAGAGGAAACTGCAGCAACATCTTATGTGGGCATGTCTTAACTTCTCACACACTTACGCGGGCGTGTTCGATTTGTTTTCTTTCAATTCCCTTAATTGACTCATCTTCATTATAGGTTCTCGTTAGTATTCCTTAGGATATAAATTACATTTTCATAATTTTCATTATTATACATTATTTTAATCATTTTGCATTTGTTACATGCCAAAAAAAAATCAGAAGAAATTATCTACTAATCATGGCAACTACAACTACAAATTTTTAGTTGATTTAGACATTTAGATAGATGAAATTCAAACCCAAGGATGAAATGATAATATATTTAACTAGAAGGCTTTTTGTAGGGACCTTTATGAAATTCAATGTAAAAGTTGGGATCATATAAAATCATAGAATACATTCGGGGATATACTATAAATTTGAAATTATGAGAAGTTGTGGTATTATTTCAATCTTAAGTGTATATTTTTTATTTTATTTCTGGAATCTACTACTGCTATTGGATTGTTTTCTTTTCATATCCTTGTAATTCATCTTCATTTTCCTGATATTATTTACTTCTTGTTCTAAAAGCTATCTTACATGTAGATATTATGTCCAGTATTAATGGTGCGGTAGACGTAATAATATGGGACGGGATCCATTTCTGATGATGCATTGATTGCTTTGTAGGAAGGAAGATTTTTCATATATACCACTCAATCCTTATTTATTTACATTTCTAACACCTAAACTTCAACTTTTACGTACATGCCACCTTTTCTATGCATTAAAGTTTGTATTCCACTTTTTAAAAGTTTAAATGATGGTATTTTTTATGTGATATAAAAGGTTTAGGCGGTATAAATGTAAAAAAGGAAAGGGTGGGTCTGAGATATATAAATATATAAGAATTAGGTGACATGCATGTAAATGCCTCTTTAAAAAAATATTCGTGATAGTCCAGATGTTAAAGAAGTTTCAATTTTCTATTAATGAAAATTGTCTTTTGATTAAAGCTATGGAAATCAAAGAAAATTCACAGCTAATGCTTTGTGAGTCTACATACCTCCATCATGTTTTTTTCATTTCTCTCTAATAAGATAAATATTTTTGCAGATTGGTAGATTTTCTCATTCCATGAAGGATGGCTGGGGACTTGCAACGGATGGGAAAGTCATATTTGGTAGTGATGGCAGCTCAACACTTTATCAACTTAACCCTGTTACTTGGAAAGGTTTCTAGTTTGAACTGATTAATATCTTTGAAAATTTACATACTTACCACTCAATTCTTATGTATTTACATACTAACAGCTGAACATCAATTTTTTGCATGTATGCCACTTTACATATGCTTGAAAAGTGTATTTCACTTTTTTAAAAGTTAAATTGTAGTGTTTTTGTTGTGATATGAAAGCTTTGGGTCGTATAAATGTAAAAGGTGAAATATAGATGTTTGATATGTAAATACATAAGAATTAGGTGGTATTTATGTAATTGCCCCTAATATCTTTCTATTTTACGTGCATTTGTACTGGTTTTGATTGATTTGTTAATGATGCAGCTATAAAAAAGACAACTGTTAAATTTTATGAGCATGAAATTTCTCTCCTAAATGAATTGGAATATGTGAATGGTGAAGTATTGGCAAATGTCTGGCAGGTGTGTGAATCCTTGCTCCTATAGTTAAATATAGGGAAATTTACATACCTAGCACATAATTTTTATGTATTTAAATATCTCACACCAATACTTTTATATTTACATACATAGCACTTTGGTAGTTTAAACTTATGCATGAAAATGCTTATTTCACTTTTAAAATGCGGTAATAGTGCTATTTTTTATGTAATATTAATGATTTGAGTGCTTTGTATGTAAATATGAAAGTTTAGTTGTGATATGTAAATACATTAGAATTGTGTGCTATCTCTATAAATGCCCTTAAATATAATAGCAAGATCACTTATGGTTCTGATTCTTTGGAAGAAATTGAACTCTGATAGTTTTATGCAACACAAATTGTACTGTTACTGAGTTTTGGAAATTTTGTTTAATCTTATTCCTCATGCTTGGATGATAATATATGATATTTTACATTATCCATCCTATGCTAATATTATTCCACACTAAGAAATTTGTTTAATCTTATTTCTCATTATGCTCACGTTTTCGCATTTGCATACATACCACCTAGTCTCTATGTATTTAAATATTTAACACCTAAACTTTGATTTGTATATTAATACTACCGAAATCTTTCATTTCACATAAAAGTACCACTATTTTCACTTTTAAAAGGTGAAATACACCTTTTCAGCATAGTTAAGGTGGCATATATGTAAAAGTTTAAGTTTAAATATTTAATTACATAGGATTTGAGTGGTATGTGTGCAAATCTTAATTAATTTATTTATTTTTCTTAGCTTTCATTTAGCCTTAATTCATATAAGGGTAGTTCAGTTATTAGTGTCAGTTTGCTTATAAATACCCATTGTTGTGCTAGGAGGGAGATTTTTGAGATATTTTTTTCAGGGTATCCTGAAGAAGGAGAAGGATTTTCCTTTTTTTTTGGGTTGGATTCCCCAAGTTGGGAAGGGTATATCACGGTGGAGTAAGACTAGTTTATAATTTATAATTTGATAAGAGTTAATTTGAAAGCCAGTTTATTGTTTACTTTAATAGAAAAATCGTGAAGGGTAGGTGAACAAATGAACGTGTAATCAATTTCCATGTGTTACTATACGTTTTCCTGATTTAATTTTTTTTTTTATTTTTAGATTTTATTTTTGATTCAAATTCATGTATAAAAATATATGATAAGCCAAGTTGGATATTAATTTGTTGCGCAATGTTTGTGCTCAAATCGTCCTCATAAAATGTCTCATTATCTTTAAAATTTTTAATATTTTTTTTATTAGGATTTGGAAGTTTATCAGATTCTTATATGAATCGTGATAATATGAGGGCATCATGAGGATTTAATACATATCCTTAACACTTGTGATAAAAAAATCAATACTGCTTTATGAAAAAGATGCATTAATGCTTTCTGATGAGCTTAATCTTTTTTTTTTTAGCCTGAAGGTCAAATATGTTTACTATAAGTATTTCTTCATGCAAATCATACCTAGAATTCAATTCCTTAAATTGATTTAAATATTCATTAAAAATTCAACTCTCTTGCAATAGATTTATTTGTTGTTCAAGTAAACTAAATAAATAATTATTTACTTGTCACTCTAGCTTTCATGTATGCCCCAATTTTAGCAGGTTCAACTAAATTAGCCCTGTCATTATGAACTCTTAATTAAAATCTCTTACTGGCACTAACCCATTTAATGTTGATATATTTAACATAACCTTAGAATTCCAATTCTAGAGATCTTATGTTTAACTTACCAGCTATGGAAAATTCTTGATCATATCTATCATCAATTGTGTGGCAACAACCTTAAATTTTATTTTTAAATTAGATTTAACATGATGTTGATCATGACAAACGTTGTGGTCTCTTTCATGATAATATTGTTTATAGTCATCATCAATGGGATAATAATGATATTTAGCAAGACCTCAAGCTTTTATATTGTATTTATATTCGTTTGGTCTAAGATCCCTATGATCTCTAGGATTCCAATGGTTTTTATGTTTCCTAGTGGACTCACATTGGGGATGGCGGACATATGGATCTATCCTAAAAATATTTTGGAAGAGTCGCATATGTACCACTCAATTCCTATGTATTTACATATCTAACACATAAACTTCAAGTTTGACATACATACCACCTTACCTATGCATAAAATGTATATTTCATTTTTTTCTAAGTTTAAATGTTTGTATTTTTGATGTGATATTGAAAGATTTGGGTTGTATAAATGTGAAAAATAAAATTTATGTGTTAAATATGTAAAATACATAGAAATTGGTTGGTATGTATGTAAATGCCCCAAATTGTTTTTAAAAACCTGAGGAGGGTGTGAAGGTGAACCATGATTTTTATAGTCATGTTTCTTTAAATGCACACCATATATTGCTTCTACTAAAATTATCTTAGGTTGAGGAGGTGAGGTTTTTAAAGTAGATCCCTCATGAGGTCATTTGGAAACAAAGGAACACAATAAGAGTTTCCTTTATCTGGATTCAAGGTTGGTTCTCTTGAAATTTTTTGTCATGAATTTAGGTCTACACTTCATCTAAATTAACCCATTACTTGGTTAAATTTATCTTCTAGGTTTATAAATTTATTTTTCTCATGGTTATCTTGATTTTTTACACTAAGAAATGTCATATTCTCCACTTAGCGTGTTGAAACTCACTATCAGATTATGATATGAAAGCAAACACAAGTTTTATGCACACTATATAGTTAGTTATTAATTTTAAACTTTAATTGCATATATTTATATATAATAAATCAAATCAACCTATTGATCGGAACTTATTCAATTAGGCATAGAATTGTTCAAGCTTTAATTAGGCAACAAAAGAAGTTTGATTTGTTTGTTTTTTTTTTTTTTTTGAAATAAAAGAAGTATAATTTTTTTTTAAAGTTAATATGCACACTGCTTTACACACTTAGATTGATAAAATTTTATTATAGGTGGAATCTCCTAAGAAAATGAATCATTTGTGATACTAGACTTCTAATGATGGATTATCTTAGAACACGATCAAATTCTAAACTTATTGCAGTGTTTTCAAGAAATAGTGTATACCTTTATCTCTAAACATTGTAAGAAATTGATTCTTCATTTGTTTCTTTAGGAATAGGTACTCTAGATCTTTAAAGATAAATTTGCAATATGAAGGAAGGATTTTTTCCTTTTTATTCTATTGTTCTTTTTTTTTTCTTTTTTAGTCTCTTGCACGTCTGCATGGGTTTAGAATCCTATTTCTACTGTTTATCTTTCTTTTCTTTTAATGCACTTTCCAAATATTTCTTTTTGTTAGATATTTTACAATTATAATGTGCCGGTTCCAAATGTAATTTCCTGTTTTTCATATAGCATTTTGTATCATTTATACAGACAGACTGCATTGCTAGAATTTCACCTGACAACGGCTCCGTGCTTGGTTGGATTCTTCTCCATGAATTGAGGTATCTTATAGAAATATCTATTGTGCTGTTATATTCTCAATTGAAAGCAAAATAGTTTTAAATTTAATAGTATTTTCGCATCTATGGCAGGAGAAACTTATTAAAATCGGGGCACATGGTAAGCTAGTAATTTTTTTATGTGAATTATTATTGTGATGTTACATGGAAGGATATCTTGTTTCTTCATCAAGTTTCTCATTTTTTTTTGCGGAACTTTTCATTTAAGTTCTATATATATTGTAGGTTTTGAGAAATGAGCAGGTTAATTTTATTGATATGATAGGAGGTATAAATACATGTTACATGAATTCTTAAAACGGGAAAATATTACACTCATATTTCTAACTACCCGAAGGTAAAAGGAAAGACATAAAATAGGAAATAACCCAAAAGGAAATAAATTAATACTAATAACTTCTAACATAAAATAGAAAATAACCGAAAAAGAAATACATCAATAGTAACAACTTCTAGTACTCTCCTTCAAGTTGAAGCATAGATGCCAATCATGTTCAATTTGAATTTGAAGACATCATACAATGGTCGATGAAGACTTTTTCTGAGAATATCGGCCAACTAACTAATTGATGGGACAAATAGAACACAAATCTCTTCAAAATCAAGTTTCTCCTTGATAAAGTGACGATTAATCTCCACATGCTTGGTACGATTATGTTAGACTAGATTATGAGCAATGTTAATGATAGCTTTATTGTCACAAAAAAGCTGCAGATGAATGATGATTGACATTCATTACTTGTGGAGCATGATGCTTAACCAGAGAGCTTCACACACCCCAAGGACATAGAGCGAAACTTGACTTCAGTAATTCTAGGGGCAACCACAAACTATTTTTTAATTTTTCAAGGGACAAGATTTCCCAACACGAAGGAGTAATAACCCGAGATAACTCTTCGGTCATGGACAGACCAGGCTTAATTAGCATTCATATAAACTGCAATAGGGTAAGAGGTATGACAAGATAACAACAAACTTGAGCCTGATGTTCTTTTTAAGTAGTGGAGGATCCGATGGATAGCTATGAGATGGTGCTCATAGGGGTCATGCATGAACAAACTTACAATACCGACAACTTGAAAAATGTCTGAGTGTATATGGGTGAGTTAAATGAGGTTAAGACATTGTAGTGTATTTTGTTCATCGGAACAACAGTGAGAACTTCCACCAATTTCTCATTAGGGTCCATCGGGACAGATATCGGTTCGCAAAGAAGTAAATTAGTCTCAGTCAATAAATCTATCACATATTTGTGTTGGGATAGGCTAATGCTCCGAGTGAACCGAGCCACTTCCATGCCTAAGAAATACCAGAGAGAACTTAGATCTTTCATCTCAGAAGACACAACAAGGTTACCTCTGAGAGACTCCAAGACGGTAGATCGTTACTTGTGAGCACAAATCGTCGATATTGGCGATGATGATGGCAGTACGGTTACCAGATAAATGGTGAAAAAATGACGTATGATTAGATTTGGCCTCAGAGAAACCAAGACCCACTACAACTTGCATAAACTTGTCGAACCAGGTCTGTGGGGATTGTTTCAATCCATAGATAGACTTCAACAACCGACACACTTGCCCACGAGAAGTAGATTCAAATCCCGAGGAAGAGACATATGCACTTCAGCGAGGTCGTCGTTAATGAAAGCATTCTTGACATCCAACTGAAGGGCCAATCTATATTCGTGCCTAGGGATAACGGGACCTAAATGATATTTAGTTCAGCTACCGGAGCAAACGTCTCTTTATAATCAACATCATAAGTTTGTAAATATTCTTTGATAACCAACTGTGTCTTGTTGTCTTTAAAGGATTCATCGAAGTTAAATTTGGCGTTGAAAATCCACCTACAGCCCACCACTTTCTTTTTTGGGAGAAAATCAACCATATCTCAAATATGGTTGTGCCGAAGGGAATTCATCTTGTTCATGACAACAGCCTTCCAGGATGGGTCAGCCAAAGCTGCCTCAGTAGTGGATGGGAGACAACGATCCGTCAAAGATGCGACAATTGCTGTGTAGGTCGGAGGTAGGATGTGGAATGAGATGTATTTCACTATAGTATAAAGAGTGCATGATCGTACTTGTTCGTGTACCTCAATGGGGGAATGTGAATCTTCACCCAGATCATGAGTGACTCTTGTAAGGTGAAAAAGCATTGTTTCGAGGACATCGACCGAAGCAGACTCCAAGACCTGCAGCGGGGCAGCAGGCTCGATGGTAGGGGCATTGGAACGAGTCTTAACATAGGGTTTCATACGACGAGTATGGACACGGGGAGATGATGTTGGTGATGTTGGCCTGGTTGGTGGTGAATCCAATGGGACTGAAGGTTTAGTGGACACACTGGTCATAGGAGTAGCAGAATGTCCAATGAAGTCAGAGAAGGAAGTGCCCAGAAAATCAACCTCCTCTCGCTTGAGGGTAGTGTTAGGGAAGAAGGTGACATTTTTAAAAAAGTAGACATCACACTAACATCGATTATATTGGTGTTAGGATTAAAACACTGATAGCCTTTATGAGTGCCGGAATAGCTGAGGAAGACACATTTAATTGAGCAGGGATCAATTTTACTACGAGTTAGGGTAGTGTTTCGAATAAAGGCAGTACACCTAAATATTTTGGGATCTAATGTAGAGAAGAACTAATTGGTAGGAAAACACGACATTTGATGTATAATGGGGTATGAATCTTTTGGATTTTTGTGGGAACTCTATTGATGAGATAGGTGGCGATAAGGACAACATCGCTCCAAAAATGTTTAGGAACATTAGTTTGAAATATAATGGAACAAACAACTTTGAGAAGGTGTCTATTTTTTCGCTTGGCTACCCAATTTTGTTAAGTTGAATCTGTATAGGAGCTATGATGGAGGATGTCTTACTAGCCAAGAATTCTTTCAATATAGATTTAAAGTACTCACGACCATTATTGGTCTGAAGGACATGAGTAGTGGGTTTTAATTGGGTCATAATGGGGAGTGAGATATTTGAAAAGGGACTGGAACTTCAGATTTGCCTTTTAATACATAGACCTAAATCATCCGAGTGCGGTCATCAATTAGAGTAAGGAACCACCGTGTATTGGTATAGCTGGAAATTCGAGAAGGTTCTCAGAAGTCATTATGAATTTATGAAAAAGAAGAGGAAGTAGTGTAAGTGTGAGATGAATATGGTACACGTTGGTGTTTAACTAATTGACAAATTTTACATTTAAAAGAAGATGAATTTTTATCAATAAACATCAAAGGGTACAAAAACTGGGATGACCCAAACGACAATATAAAAGCAGACATGCAATAGAAAGGAAAAAAACTATAACTACGGGATTGAGTTTGAAGAGTCGTCAATATCATTTTTTGGAACAATAAAGCCCGACTGCTCGCTTATTAGTTCCAATTATCCTCCCTGAAAGACAATTTTGAAAGACAAACATCAAGAGAAAAATGAGCAATGCATTCAAGGTCACATGTTAACTTACTAGGACAAAACGTTACATTTAAGCAAGCAAACATGCAACTCGGATCCCAACATCAGCCAGATTGTTAGTACAACCGACCCTTTATCCACAATGTAATTATAAGAACCGTTAGTAATTTTAATATTATTTCGCCTAGAAGGAGAATATGTCGAGAAAAAGCCAGAAAGCCAGAACATCTGGTCATGTGGTCTCTGACACTTGAATCAATAATCCATAGACTAGAAATAAATCAATGAATGTCATAGAGATGTTACCTTTATGAACATGAGAGGTCGACGGGCCGAACGAGAACCGACTAGACCCAAGCAGATTAATCAATATTTCCATTTGCTTCTTAATAGAGTTTGTTTAGTCGGGAATGGTTTGAGTTGGAGCTGGCTGAATTGCTGTTGATTCCGAGGTCGTAGAGAGACATTTAGCAGTGGAAGATTTGGTCGAAGACATATTTACCACTTTCCCGTAGAGCTTCCCACAATTGTTGCATGTATGGTAAGGTTTGTGACAAAAATCACATGTGGAGGGATTAACTCGCTACGACGTGGTAGATAGAGGAGTAATGTTGAAGACCAAGTCTAATGGCTCCACTGAAGTAGTTGAGCTACCGAACATGACAAGTTTTTGACTTTTTCGTGACAGATCTCGATGAATGCTGCTTATGTTGAAGGAAGAGGGTAACAATCAAGCATACGTCCACTGACTTCATCGAGGTTCTTCTTCAGCCCGACAAAAATTAGAACACATGATCCTTTTCCAAAATTTTTTCGAAGAGGGAAAGATTTGCTGGAGAGTATCAAGTGTAGTCATAGTAGATGTCACGTTCCATCCATAAAATAATCAAATCTTTGTAGTACTGGGTCACCATATTCGATCCCTATTTAGCCTAGCGGATGTTTTTAGAAACTTCATAGAGTTGTCTAGAATTACCTATATTTGAGTATATATTGCGAATGACAGTCCAGAGGGCACTTGCAGACGGAAAAAACAGGTAAAAATGGCCAATAGAGGTCTCCATGAGATTTAATTAGTCATGACATAACCATGGCGTTTTTTACTTCCGCCGCAACATATGATTGGTCAGTCTTCGGAGGTTCACAAATCATCCCCTTGATGTGGCTGAATTTACCTTGACCATTGACAAACAAAGAAACACCTTGAGAGGAGTCATTGAGTTTATGAGTGGTAATCATGAAATTCATAGGGATTTCAGGTAGAGGGATTGAGGTAGATGTCGATCCTCCGGTGGACTCAAGAGTAGGGATAGACGAAAGCTCGGTGGTGTAGGAATCAATCATGGCTCCGATTGAGCCAAAAGAGGTTTGGATGCCAAGCCATGGAAGGAGTTGATTTCTTACACGGAAACCAACAAACAAGGCATGGATTTCTAGCAACATAAGGTAGATTCAGTCAAGTGGGATAAAGATCTGGCTGCAGGAAAGGAGTCTGACGGTTCTTGAAATGGAGGTTCGACAACTTGAGGTAGGGGAACTTGGCTCTGGAAGGCCTGTAGGGGAGAAATCTGACTGTAGGAAGGTAGTTTGGATGCTCGTTTTATGGAGGTCTGGCGGCTATAGACCCACAGGGGAAGGTTTCAAAGGCTGGAGAAGGATCCCGGTGGCTAGGGTAAGATCCCGGTGCTCTGATGCTATGTAGGTTTTGAGAATCGAGCATGAGACTTTTATTGATATGAGAATGGAGTATAAATACATAATGCATGAATTAACATTCATATCTTCAAGATTACAATTAATCAATTCCTAATAACCGCCCAGTGATAAAAGGAAAGACATAAAATAAGAAATAACTGGAAAATAATTAAATACTAATAATTTTTAACATAAAACAGGAAATAACTGGAAAGAAAATAAACTGATAGTTCTAACTTCTGACAAATAAACTAAATGTCAGAAGTTAAATCTGGCAACCATATAATCTATGCTTTGTATTAGTAGAAGTCATATAGAGTAAAGATTTTCCCGGGAGAAATTCTTTGTAAGTTAAAATTTTAAAAAAGATAAATAATCATTGAAAATTAAGGATAATGAAGCTTATTAACATATCAGGCCCCTTGAGTTGATTTCTTTTAGTATAGAAGCATTCTTCTTAGTTTGTGCTCCCAACCAAAATTACTAAGATTTCGTGTAATTATATTGTATCTTTCTCTTTATGTGGTTTAATTTCTCTTCCTCTTCTCATTTACATTACGGAGCTGTGTCTTCTAAAACATTTCTTTATTGTTCTAACTCTATATTTTAATGAGAAATATTATCGATTAAAAGTATGCCAAATGCAAAAATTACAGTGACATATTAATATAGTTGCAGTGAAAGTGATAGAACATTTAAAAGAAGGTTTAAGGTTTGTAGAAAAAGAATATAACAAGTTAGAAGTAAAATTTATAATATTACAAGTATATTAATTATGAAATATGAATCTGAGTATTATGCAAAAGAGTCTATGTGAAATATGATAGGGAAAAATGGAATTTCGTATATTTTATCTTCCTCTCGTATCCCTTCATTTTCAAAGTGACAATTTGAAGGTCACATGATCTTTTAATTTATATTTATGTTTGATGGCCAGAAAAGATCACTGCTAATTTAAGATAGATGATAAATATTCAAACAGACCCATTTTCAATCATAACTCTTCACAGATTAGGTTATTTAGGAAATAGAGCTATCAAGCAGAGGATCTGTACACTGTAATTTTTGGGAGGGGAATAATAATTATTCTTCTTCAATTTCCCGAGACTCAAATATGAGATAAATAATAGGGGAAGGCTACCACATTAGAAAAATCTCAAAATCCTCGTGCTAGTAAGTGGAAATAGAAATTACGTACACTAACTTATTCTAAAAATATAAACTACAAAAAATAGAAAATAATAAAGATAGAAGATATCAAAAGCGGAAATTCCCAAAATTCTCAAGTTGGAGCATAGTATCTACATGCCAAACTTGCTTAGTAGAAACTCAAAACTAGATCTAAAAAGTCCTTTGGTGAATATATGTTACTTGTTGTCGGAGTGAAAAACATGCAAATAACTTCCCAATCAATCTTCTCTTTTATGGAGTGTTTATATCAATCTCTGCATGTTTTGTGTGATCATGTTGCACTCAATTTTCTGCAATGCTTATGACAACTTTATTGTCAAAATACAATTTCCTTTGTATGTTTATTGGAATCCGTAGCTCTTCAAGAATTCTCTTCAGTCATAATATCATAATTCGTTATTCTGCCTTGGCACTACTCTTTGCCATCACATTTTGTTTCTTAGTTTGCCATCTAACCAGATTTCCCTAGACATAAGTACAATATGCAAATATCGATCTCCTACCAACAACTTTGCCCACCCAATCTGTATTGTTGTATGTTTGTATGCTTTGTTGTGTGGTCTTCTGAAAGAAGAAATTCTTACCTGGTGTACTTTTTAGGTATCTGAGAGTCATGTTCATTGCTTCAAGGTATTTTTCAGAGGGCGAATATGTAAAATTAACTTACCAAATTTATAGCAAAGGCGATATCTGGTTATGTATGTGATAAGTATATCAACTTTCGATATCGAGTTGTATTCATCAGGTCACCATCCTTCTCATCTCCTAGTTTCTGATTGAGATCAACTGGAGTGTCTGCATGATACCAATCACTCATTCCAGTTTCCTTCAGAAGATCAAGAACATATTTCCATTGGGAAATAACATTCCTCTCTTCAATCTAGCAACTTCTATGTTAAAGAAATACCTCAGAAATTCATAAGTCTTTGATCTCAAAAAATTGATGATGCAGAAGTCTTCAATCGGTTCATTTCATATATATCTTTTCCAGTGAGAATTATGTCATCTATATATACAAACAATATGGTTATCTTCGTATCCTTTGAATGTGTGAAAAACATTGTATGATCTCCTTGCCATTGAGTATACCCCATTTTTTTAAAAAAAGTGTATATTTCTCGAGCCATGCTCTCGATGTCTAACTATTTCAATCGTATAAGGGATTTTTCAGTTTACACACCTTAGTGTCGAACTTCTCACTAAATTTTGGAGATGCATCCATGTACTCTTCTTCCTCCAAGTCTCCATTAAGAAATTTATTTTCTTATATCCAACTCTTGTAGGGGTCAGTTAGGATTAGTTGCAAACGACAGAAAAACTCTTTTTGAGTTTAGTTTTGCGATTTGAACTAATGCTTCTAAGTAATTAATGCCATCGGTCTTAGTGAACTTGAGAATCAGTCGAACCTTGCACTTATTTAAAGAATCATCAGAATTATACTTGACATTGAACACCCATTTGCATCCAACAATTTTTTTTCCCTCTGGGTAGATCATCAATTCCCATGTGCCATTTTTTTTCTAGAGTTTTTATCTCCTTGAAGACAACCTTCTTCCACTTGAAAATTTTCATCCTACATAGTATTAAGAATCTCCATACACAATAAATGTGTGATGAAAGTTGAAAAGTTAATGCGAGATTTTCATATAACATATAATGAGATGATGGTTGTTGGGTGCAAGACCTCACCCCCTTACAATTAGCAATATGATGACTGGAGTCATTAAATTTAGGATCAGGTGTGGACTCAGGTTCAGGGTAAAAGACTCGGAACTGAAAGATGAAGTAGATTTAATTATGGGTTAAAGGCTCAGTGAAGACATTTCCTGGAGGATTCATGGATTCTAGACAATGTAAATGATTCGTAGACTCTTCCTTTCGAATTGTCCTTTGTCGCGAGCAAACAATATAAAATGATACCAATTATATAGTTCTTTCTCATGTTTCCTCTTTGTTAGTTGTTATGGGACTATGAACATCATAAGATAGAAAGATGTAAATATTCTTGAATATTTAAAAAACTCGACCCACTTTCTCCTAGTATAATATAACTTAAATTTTTAGATGGAACAATCAGGGTTTGGAAGATATTATTTTGTGAGTCTTTGGTTTGAAGAAAGTCATGAAAACCAGTAGTTTAATCTTTGTTTTGTCTCTCCCTTTCTGAAGCTGAGGTGAAAAAATTATTGTAATTTAAAAAGGTGACATCCATAGAAACAATAGATTTTTTTAGAAAAAGATCAAAACATTTATACCCCTTTTAGGTGGGAGCATAATTAACAAACACACATTTTATGGCTCGGAGTTCAATTTTCATTGATTTTGACTTTCAATGTGAACAAATACAATAATCCAAATTTCTTTAAAATTAAAGAAAACAAAAGCCGATTTATTGGGTAATTTATGAAAAACATTAAAAGGTGTTTGAAACTTCAAAATTTTATTGGATATTTTGTTAAGGAGGAATGTAGTAGTAAAATTGGCTTCACCCCAAATATATTTTGACAACTGATTTATAAATAGCAATACCCGAGCTACTTCGAATAAGTGTTTATTTTTTTCTTCCACGCCATTTTATTGTGGGGTGTCGACACAAGAGCTTTGATGAACTATTCATTTTTTGAAAAAAAATTGGTCCAAAATATTTTTGAAATACTTTCGACCGTTATCACTTAATTTTTTAAAAGACTTTTGAAATTGTGTTTGTACCATTGACTCGGGAGCTTATCACACTAAATTACTGCTTTACTGTAGTTGCTACAGTACCTTAAGATTACCTATTGCTGGTGACAGGCTGAAATCATCTCGCTTTCCTTTCTTATGTTTTTTTTTTATTATCCTTCATTTCTTTTTAGTCATTTCTAAATTTGTGTTGTATTAGATAGTTTTTAGCTCAAATTTCTGTCAGGACAATCATTGTCATCTGTTTCTCTCTTCGAGGGAGGGTTTGAGTGGTGTTCCGATTGTGTCCTTCTCCCGAGGGATTTTTATCTTTCTTATCCCCCTTCTGCATCCTCCCCACATCGCTCTTTGCCGTCATTTTTTTGTTGCAGCCACTCGAAACAATTATCGATGCCATTCTTCTTGCAGTTTTTGCATTCCAACCCACATTTCCTATGATTCCAGTGCTTCTGCTTGCTGTCATCGCTATTCCAACCACCATAAATTCCCTCCCCTTCTCACCAACTGTTCTTTCAGTCATCTCGGACCACATCTGGACCACATCCCTGACATCTATTAGCTGTCTTAGCCCTTCTGCTCTGCCTCTATGCCACATCTGTTGTTCCAGCCGTCGAGAACCCAGATTCCACCTTGATACCGCCGAGGTTCTGTTGTCATATAAAAAAAAAAAAAAAAAAAAAAAAAAAAAAAAAAAAAAAAAAAAAAAACACCCCCCCCCCCCCCCCCCCCCCCCCCCCCCCTCAAGATTCCACCCTAGTTTTATTATTTGTTTCATATTTCTTGGTGTTGTGTTGTTATATTTCCTCGTTCAAGTGTGTTGATTGTAATTGCTTTTTTGCTTCAAGTAATAATATTAACTTTTGAGATAACTCCGATATTATTTGGTATTGAAGCTAGCCTAATCCTAGTCTCATCCTAGGGTTTTTTAGCATCTGTCATTCCCAAACCATCTCCACTCTAAAAAGTTTCTTTCATATCTCTAAATAACCTCCTTCAATTTCCAAAACTTAGCTACGCCGCTTAGGAGATAATCGTCGGAAACCTAGTCAAGGGGAAAGGACGTGATGCATTTTATGAGAAATTCACAAAGAGGTGTCCATGGGATTTCTGGCGAAGATATGTGGTGGGACAGAGGCTTATCAACTTTTTGAGGAGGCAATCCGAATGAGTGATTTGTATCCGCAATGCTAACTTGCTAGATTGAAGAAATAAAGTGAATCTTTTTCACCATTTGGATGTCAAGGATGAAGAATCTCTGCCCTGGAGACTGGACGTAAAATATCCAAGCCAAAAATTTGAAGCAAAGATGGATTTGTCATATTTCAATGACCACATAGATTTGAATGAGGTCATCAAGTGACAATAACCTTGGAATTTATTTTTGAGTGTTAGGACGTCCCATCGGACGGAATGATGAAACCAGTCTCTAGCAAGTTAATGAAGAGTGTATCTCAATGAAGAGTCCCATCGGACGTCCTTTCCCATCAATTGTTGTTCTAGTCATTCTGGACTACGCCCCTACCACCTAACTGCTGTCCCAACCCTCCTGCACCGCTTCTTTGCTACAAATCCGTTTTTCTAGCCCCTAGGAACCTAGATTCCACCTTGTTTTCGCCTAAGACAACAAGGACCTGTTGTTCTGTTTTCATATTCGCTCACTTGCTCCGCGCTTCTACCCTATTGCCACCATCTAAACCCCCACCGATCACCACCACTATTCTGAGGCCCCACTATAGATTATTTGTGTCGTGTATATATTGTTATTTCAGATTTCTGGGTGTCGTGCTGTTAGGTTTTCTCTTTCAGTTGTGTTGATTGTAACCGGTTATTTGCTTCAAGTAATAATTTTTGTTTTTCTATTATGCTTTGGGTTAACTTCAGTATCAACCATGGTATAAAAGTTTTTGAAATTTATTTTTCAGTTTAGATTTTTCTTTCATTAGATACACCCAACATAATCTTGTTTGATCATCAGTTAAGGTAACAAATTATTTTTTTCCAAAGCATGTAAGATGTTTACAAGGGTCTCATATGTCACTATGCATCAGAATAAAATATGTAGTTGATTTGTAAATTTGGAAAGAAAAAGACGTACAATGATGTTTTGCAAACTAACAAACTTCATATTGAAAATATAACAATTTTATTTAGAAATAAATTGGGAAGTAAGAATTTTAAATATCGAAAAGGATGACATAACCTAGAATGCCATAGCATTATATTATTATCTTTGAAACAAAATCAGAATTTAAACAAGTATTTTGACATTCTATTCATATCAAGTCCATCGTGAAAATAATAGTTCATCCTTTTCCTTAACGCTGTCAATCATTGTCCCAGTGGTCAATGTCTGAAACTCACAATATGAAGAGTAGAAAATAATTTGACACTAATCAGAAATTACAATGGATTATAAGATAAATTGGAATGGGTAGCACATCACAAAGAGTTAACAACGAGACAAATTCGACAGTTTCTACCTCGGAAATTACCAAGAGGGAACCATCGACACTTTTGACTCTTTTATTTTCGACACAAGATATATAAGATGAGCATAATTTAGAACTACCAGTCATACGATCAGTTGCGCCAGAATCAATTATTCGAGAATGAATAAAATTATGGTTAACACCTGACATTGCAGTGGTTAGAGAGTTATGATTCTGTAGTGAAGAGCGAGACGGAGTCAATGATACTTTTGGAGATTGAAATAATGTGTAGGTGTTCTAATTGCTCCTTGGTAAAATGTATTGTATCAGAGTTGGTAGAAGAGATCAACAGTGGCTTGATAAGCCTTGTCCTTCATGTCTAGATTTTGGTTTCCAATTTGTGGGTTTATCATGAAGCTTCCAACATATCTTTTTTGTTTGTCATAGTTTTTTGCAATGTTGGCACCATTATGAGTATGGCGAATTTGTTTTAGAATTACTGGAAGCAATAATAACCGTAGAATTTCTTTGGGCACTGATCGTCGCCGACTTGTACGACATAATCAAAGAAGAGAAGAAAACGAGTCTGAAAATCCATGTCGATTTCGCTCGTGAGTTATTTCAACACTTCGAGCTGAGTAGAAATGTTGGCGGCTGCAACCGAAGGGTTGAAATAGATACGGGCTTGGTATTCATAGTTTTAATGCCAGAGAAGACAAAAAATGTCCTGATCTGGCCATTGCCTTCCCAACTGGCTCTAATCTTGACTTTATCACAAGGGTCTCTGAACGTCGCAATCTAGTCGTTGCCTTCCCAGCTAGCTCTAACCACGACTGTCTCGTGAGGGTTGTAATAGTTGTGCTTAATATAATAATAATAGTATTTTTTGGGTCATTTCGATGGGAAGCATCCATTTTCGACAATTTCCTCTTCTTATGAGTTGAACGCCTCTTTCTAAGCGAAAAGGTGAAACCGATAGTGAGAGAAGGTGAAATAGCAATGACAAGAGAAGAAGAAAGACAAAGACTTGTTCATGAGAAACAAAATTGAGAGAGAAGTAGCCTTGACAGTTTCCAAGTTGGTGAAGACCAACATTAGCCTAAGAAAGGAGTGAACTCGCATGTAGGAAGAGGAAATTTGTGGAAGGGCCTTGTGTGCGAGGGAATCTTGTGCCCTAGTTGAGGAAAAAGGAGAAGGGGAAGAACTTCATCGAGCTTTCCAGCGTTGGTTCGAGCAATAAGTTGAGGAGCGAGCCTCGTGTGTGATTAAGGAGAAAAAATTAAAAAAAGAGAGAAGTCGGGCTCAAACATCTTCTTACAAAGGATATGGGAACGATTTCTGTTTGCAGGTTTGAGCAGAGGAGATGTAGAGCGAGCTGCGTGTGAGTAAAGGGGGACAACTCATCTTGTGTGCGAGAAGGGGATTGGGGCAGCCAGGACATTTAAGGTAAAATTTAATTAATTAATTAATTTATTATTTTAAGACGTTAACTAATGTTAGAAAATCAAGGTGGAGCAAATTTAAGATTGTTCATTGAGGAGTTTTGAAGAAGTGAAGATTAGACTTTAACTTTCAAAAGTAATTTGTTTAAATTATTATTATTATTTGTATTAATTAAGGATGTAAACTCATAATTAAAATGAGGAAATTGAATTATAATTAACAAAAATATAATTAAGTAATATGAGATAAATTTATTAAATACAATATTTTATATTATAGATGCTAACTTAAAAGCAACAACAAAAGTCGAGAACAAGTTAGAATCATAGTGATTATGTTTTTAAGTTACTATGGTATTTATTATTTTTAATATATTTCTACTTACAGTTATTATTATTATATTTTGTATTGATGAAATTAAACCACATAAAATTCTTCTTAATGCTAGTCATGAGGTATGTATGTTTAATATTATTATCTTAATAGTTGCATAATAATTTATTTTAGAAAGATATCATATTATTGTCTGACTATTATGTTTTAATAGAGATGTATATGTTAGTTTATTGTATGATCAGATATATATATGCCACTTTATTATTTTACGTTTAGAATTTTAGTAAATATGCATATATTAGTTTATTTAATGACTTATAGATTTAATAAGATTGCATTTATTTATCAATAGATATAGGCAAAATGTTTCATAAAGAAAGAATGCATGATATGAAGGATGAAATAATGTATATATGAATACTTGTATGTGCATATCATGAGGATGAGTTCACTTACTTATGGTGCAGGCACGGGTTGCTATTGTACATGCGTGCGTAGATGTTTTCCTACAATCCCAATCAATTGAGATATTTAGATCGTTGATCATTGTGCCGACAAGAGAATATCGGACAGGGGCTATTAGGTATATTTCCACCTCAGATAACTGTGTAATTTAAACAAATCGTTGTGTCAGCCGGATAATTTCAGTCAAGGGTGTGTTAGGTTGTGTTTTGACGGTACTCTTAAAATGGATGTAAAAGTTAAGGGGTTGTTTGGGATCAATTTTTGTTTTTGTTTTTGTTCTTGTTTTTATTTTTGAAAAAAAAACAGAAAACAAACTGAAAAATAGTGTTTGTTTATTGTGTTTTTTTTTATATAAACACTTATGTTTTTAAAATACTCAAAACACAAACAACATGTTTTTGCCTGTTTTTAAAACACAAAAAATTTCTCCCTCGCGAGCCCGATCCCTCCCCCTCCTCACGCCGACTGCCACGCTCTTTCTCGATTTTACCCCTCCCCTTCCGCTTCCTCCTTCGCCACGACATCGACACCTTTGCCCGCCTCCACGACTATAGCTCTCTCTGCTTGTCAGGCAGCTCGCGTCTCCCTCTCCCATCGCACTTTCTTCCTTATTGCCGAGTGCTTCACGAATGTTGGAAAACTTAACCATGTAGTCTGTTTCTTGCTCTACCTTCACCACCATGGCTGCCATCAAGATCTTTGCGTTTTTAACTCTCTTCTTGATGTCCTCTGCAAGTCTTGCCGCGTCTGCAAGGCTACCTCCTTGTTCAAATCCTTCAAGTCCCACTTCAGCGCTGTTGCCATCACGTTTAGCATCCTCGTCGAGGGTTACTGCCTTCTCAAGTGCATTGCAACGACTCTTGATGTGATGAAGGAAATGGTGGATTCCGACCTGGAGTTGACGTTGATCACTTGCAATATCTTGCTAATGGGTGCTCTTCTTTCAAATGAAGAAGAGAGGGAGGAAGGAGGATGAGGATGTTGGTCGGATGTTGTTTCTTATACCTCGGTGGCATGGTCTCGGGATTGCCTGCCAGATCGAGAATGCCGGCAAGGTTTTTGACTGTATGATCTTCTCAGGGTGCTTGCCTTCCATAGCAACATAGAATGCTTTGATACAGGTGTTATGCTAGAAGGACTGCATCCATAATGCACTATTGGTGTTTGACGAAATGCTAAGAGGATACTCCCCCAATGTGATTGCCCACAATGTGGTGACCAGGAGGCTATGCCATGGTGGTGAAATGGGTCGGGTGATGGAGTTCATGGAGAGAATGCAGAACGAAGGATGTAAGCCTAATGTTCGAAGTTATTATGTAGTGATAAGGATTGGTGTGAAGAAGGTGAGGTGGAGAAGGTTTTGAAGTTGTTTGGGAGGATGAAGGAGGGAGGCAATTGTTTGTCTAATCTCGATGCATACAACAAAGTTATCAAGAAGTCGGAGGGCATGGTGGTGACTGGGAGGATGGTGATGGAGATGGAGGAGTGCAGACATTAGCCTAGGACGTTCATGTTCAATAAGGTGTGCAATGGGCTGCTGCTAACTTGAAATCAAGATTTTTCCCAAGAGATCTTGAGGTCGCCAGATAAATTTGGGTGTTTGCATCGAGAGATCAACCTATGAAGCTTCCAAGTGAAATATTATTAAGTCTGAAATAATGTTCGGTTCGATTAAGATTAAATCTAATTAAATTCATTTCAAACGTCTGACATAAATCTCCTTAAAGTATATTTTTCTTAAGCTAAATCGGTTAAATCCAAACTAATAATTAGATTTATTGTAATATTATTACAATTACTATTTATATGAGGATGACATATTTACATAGTTAGAAATAGTGATATTTTTTAAAAAAAATATATAGGTTTTTTTCTAAAAAAGAAAAGAAAAATACCAAAACATGTTATATATTTTTTGGTTTTAAAAATAGATTAAGCATAACAATATCAAATGTGTTTTCTAGAAACAAAAAATAAAATAAAAAAAAAAGAATAAAACAAAATAGAAACAAAAAACTGAAAGTGATCTCAAACAGGGCCTAAATGTATGAATCAAAGGTAAAGTTAAAATATCAAACATTGAATAACAAACTTAAAGTTAATGTATATCAAAGTATAAATTTATTCCATTAAGTAAATGTCATGGACACATACATTAGATTATTATAAGATTTTCATAGTAATATGCAAGACCAATGTACATATTGCTTTATTTTCCTTGAGTTACTGTAGTTTAGAAGTGTAATTGCTTATATTTAGTTAATTCATGGTGTTTTAATATTTTTCGAAGGTATAAGCTTTTAAATAAGATGAATATCAGAGAAGCTAATGTGTATAGGAGATGAGAACTTCAACCAAAAATATAACTTTTTTTTTTAATTAATATGTTTCTTTTAGTGGCTCTTTCACTTATTTTTTTAAATATTAAATTGTTAGTGATAAAACTAGAAATATAGAAAACTTAATTCCATCATACGACTTTCTATTCCCTCCTTGGTTAATTCCAAGCCCGGTTCTAGGGGTGTCAATACGGGTTAGCAGGTCGGGTTAGCAGGTTGGGTTCGGGTTCCGATCAAAAAATGACCCGACCTGAATAATAAACGGGTCAAAAACTAAGACCCGAACCCGCTAACCTGAACTCGATTCGAAATTTCGTGCTTATTCAGATCATTTTTGGGTTTTTAATCCCAAACCAAATCGAATAATAAACGAGTCGAATTTTCTGACCCGAACCCGACTCGAAAAAATATTTGGGATTTTTTTAGTTGAGTTTGAGTTGGGTTAATTTTTGACACCCCTACCTGGGTCAGATCTTGGCAAGGAGCTCCAAACATCATGATCCAATCGTTTCCTTCTCAGCTACAATCCAGGCAACGGGCTCTAATCACGACCGTCTCGCGAGGGGTCTTAGAATACTGCAATCTAGTTGTAGCCTTCCTAGCGGGTTCTAACTACTTCTATCTCGTGGGGGGTCTCCAAAGACGAGATGGTAATGGGTGAACTTAGGAGGGGCAGGAGTTATGCAATAAAATGCATAGGCAATCTCGATGGGATTAGGTCGCCGTTTCGATTGCGAAGATGGGCTCTGACGCTGTAGTTTTTGGGAGGAGAAAAATAGTTATTCCTCTTTAATTTTCTAAGGCTCGAGTACAAAATAAATAGCAGGGGATGACCACTACATTAGAAAACTATATTAGGAAAGCCACAAAATTCTCATGTTAGCAAAAGAAAATAGAAATTATCAAATTGAAAGTTAGAAAATAATAAATTAGAAGTTATCAAAAAGAAAAATTCCTAAAATTCTGACATGCACATACCACAAAATTTTTATGTATTCACATTTCTGACACGTAAGTATTGATATTTACTTAAATAACATCAAAATTTTTAACATAATGTAAAAATACCAGTAATATTAATTTTTTCTATAGTGAAATACATCTTTTTATGCATATGTTTTGATGCGATCGTGACACTAAAGTGTTATATGAGTAAATATTAAAGTTTAAATGTTAGATATATAAATACATAAAAATTGTGTGGTATATGCATCCTTCTATTTGTAATTACTTTCTTTTCTCTGCGTGCATTTATTAAATTCATATTATGACCTTAACTATGAATCTCACTCCGTCATTATATATTTTTACCACATAAATAAACTTGAATATCTATTTTCCTTTTTATTTAATTATCCACTGAAATTTTTGTTGATTTCTAGGGCGTTGATGTTCTCAATGGAATTGCTTGGGATGAGGAAAATAAGCGTCTTTTTGGTTAGTCCATTATTCTGTATTCAGACCGTTCTTATTTGAGGCATTTACATGCATACCACACAATTATTATGTATTTACATATCTAACACCCAAAGTTTTATATTTACATACAGAACATTCTAATCTTTAATTTCACATAGAAAATGTCAATGATACTGACTTTTTAAAAGTGAAGTACATCTTTTCATGCATAGGTTCATGGCATCAAAGAGTAATAAATATAAATATCAAACTTTAGGTGTTAGATATGTGAATAAAGGAATTTTGTGGTATGTATGTAAATTTTCCTTTTTTTTCATAAAAAAAAAATTGTGATTGCTATGTATGAAGTTTTCAGTGACAGGGAAGTTGTGGCCAAAGCTCTATGAGATCCGGCTGCGCCCTGTAACTCCCCCATTTGATGGTAATATAGAGAAAATTTGTCCGATTAAGGGCTTCAAATGAGAAGATTTAAGCCATTAGGTATGAATTTCCTGCATTTTTTAATTATTCCTTCATAATATGATATGCATAGATTTATGTATTTATATAATAAATGATAAAATATTCAATATGAGAAAATAAAATCTCCTTTTTGATGCCTTATGATACAATAATTTTGGTGGTTTATCGAGTTAAAAATATATCGTTTTTGGCTTGGAATGGGCAAAAATCTGAGTGCAAAATATTCAAAAGGGGCATTTTACAGACATACCACCACATAATTCTTATATCTTTACATATCTAACACCTCAACTTTTATATTCACAAACTTCCGCCCAAATCTTTAATCTTACATAAAAAATATCACTATTACTAACTTTTAAAAAGTGAAATATATATTTTCATGCATGGATTCTGGCACCAGAGTCATGAATGTAAATATTAAATTTTAGAAGTTAGATATGTTAATATATAAGAATTGTATGCTATGTATGCAAATTTCCCTATTCAAAATACATATTTTGTCACTGTAGCTACTGCTAGTTGTCCTTTCCCTTCCAAATATTGCTTTGGATTCATTGTGTATATATAGGGATGTAATTTAGCCTAGCCATCTTGTGAAATGGGTTGAGATTAGCTCGATAAATCTTCATGAGCCAACTTTGATCCGATAATGAATCAAGTTTGAGGCAGTCCAACCAAATTCAAAGATTTGTATAATTTTAACTAATTAATTATTTTTTTAATTGGGTTTAATGATAAAATGTTGAGGTGAAGAGAATTAATGATATAGTGATTTGTATTAAACTAATGGTTGGAGCGAGTAGTAATGATCTTTCGACTAGAGTTTAAATGTAATGGTAAAAAATTTTCTTTAAATAGAATTGATAAACTCTTATGTGATATGCCTTAAATAATTTATGGTTGGATTGTTGTTAATAACCATAATTAATGGAGATTAATAAAATAAAGTATGATTAATTATAAAGGTGTAATCTGTATCTAATCATTTTTTTTTTAATTTTTTATCTATGTCTATGGTTGAATTGTTGTTTAGTATTTATTTATTTATTTTAGTCTACTAGACTCCAGTTCATAATGGAGTTGATTGAGCTGTATGTAGTCATGTTGAGCACAAGCAAAGTACTGGGAGCCAAAAGTTAGGGCTTCTATTCTACTTCTAAGTCAAAGGAAAAGTTGAACCTTGATTTCATTTATAAATAAAAAAGCTTTGATTGCAACTATTAAATTTCTAAATAATATATTAGAATTTGTTTTAGGAGGGAGAGCTATTCAGGAAGAGAGGAAAAAAAAAGACACGAGAATTAGGGAAAAAGTAATCCAAGAAGTGATGGTTGATGATTTTTGTACAAGAGGAAGAAGGGTATTTAAGGTACAGATTTAATCGGAAACTCTTAGAAAAATTTTTGGTTAAAATTTGAAGGTATATGTTTTATATTGCTAGATTTAAGATTTGAGTAATTTAAAAAACTGAAATTTGATTAGAGTGATTATAATTGCTAATTTAAAAATCAAATGACAAAATTAACTAATTTAATTGTAATACTTCATTACATAATAAATTAGGTTTATTAAGTAAATATTATTAATACAAAAGAAGAGAGGAATGTGATGAGGAGAATCATAGAATTAAAAGAAGATTTTATACAAGTTAGCTTGTGAAAATAATTTGTGTGATTATTTATGGTTATAGAACTTGAACCAAGCAGTTTAATTTAAGGCTAAAGAGAAATATATATCGACAAATATTTTGAGATTGGGTGGGGTAATCATATATTTATTTTATGTTAATTTTTCATTCTTGTCTCAAGTGGATGTAAGGTCTGACTTATTTATATTTATAATACTGTTCATTACACAACTCTAATATAAGTTATTTTTATTTGAATTTGATGGAGTTTACTCTCTTATGGTACTAGCTAAATCACTATCTTGTTGTATTTGCTGAATGTGTTAATTTGTTTGCATGTAAATTAAGAAAATATTTGGAAAAGAAAATAGTTGTACCTATACTCGATGCAAAAATTAATCGGCGCTCTTGTGATGGGCGTATTTTATTAATAGATATGATAAATTTTTTTCTAATGTCCAATTGCTACATGAAAGACATTCTATTGTTTTCTTGAATAAATTAATCTTGCGCATATCCTAATTTTGTATTCATACCAATTGTTAATGTTAGCCTCCAGATGATTTGCATGCGTATTATTGCTATGATTGAAATTGCTGTAATATCATACTTTATTTAGCCGCCGAGTTGCTGTTCGACTCAAACCTATTAGTTGATATTCATTTTCAGGAAAATCTTCTTTAAATTAAATGGATGATAGAAGAGAAATTTTATATAGAAGATGAAGAGCAACCAATGAATGGTATCAATGAAAATATGTGTTGAAGTGTTTCTTATTTGAATTGTTTTGATTTCAGATGTATAATATAAATGAATTATAGTCTAAACTAGAATGAATAATGTTGCATGATTTAGTGCCTTTTTGAAATTTTGTACAACATGATTGTTTGACTATTTATTATATTAATTGAATGGAATTAATTTTTTGTTAGACTGTCAGTCTCCATTTATACATATTTCATGGGGTTGGGGCTTAATAGATTTGGTGTAATTATTACTAGGTTAATTGACATAGAGAATGAGGGATATTGTAGTAGAATTGGACACCAATGGTTCTATTGAACTACAAGTACAAATCTCGGGTCCTCTTTCATCCATTTTTTAAATTCTCACTCAAATATCAAAATTCATGATCACCCCTACCCATATTTTTCATTTTTATTAAATTTATAATAGTTTGAATGCGATGCGCATAAATGCATAGGTTTGGTAGTTCAAATAAGTACTCGGGTGCTAAATAACAATGTTTTAAGTGCCATGTATGTAATTATCCCCATTATATTTATTAAAATGGCAGGTAGGTTGTTATTATAGGCAAATTTTTTTTGGTATCAACTGATGATTATGACAAGTGCATGCAGAATTTTTATTCTTTCATGGCAAACTATTGAAGATATTTGAGCTTGAAGTTTAGTAACATGATAAGGAAGCTTAATGGCCTAAGTTTTCTATGAAGATTTGATTTTATAATGTTTCAAGCTCATGTTCTCTAGGCAAAGAATTCAAGATTTACATACATACCTCTCAGTTCTTATGTATTTACATATCTAACTCCTATACTTCAATTTTGACATGTAAGCCACCTTGCCTATGCATGAAAATGTGTGTTTCACTTTGCAAGTAGTGGTATTTATTTCTTGATATGAAAGAGTTGGCTGGTATGAATATAATACAAAATTTATGTAAGTATGATATTAGACGGTATGTATGTAAATGCCCCTAAATTCAACCCCTCTTTATATTTATCTTGCATCATCTTGGTGTCAACTCATCATATCAATTAGATGTGTTCGACAAAACGTCTTGCAGCTTAGTGTCAATAGGTAGCAGACTCGATGAATAATGTTGGCTTTGTTTTCTAGAACCAACTTGCCCAGATGCAACTAGAACATATGTCTATGTTGGCTCTCCTCTCAAGGGGAGGGATATTGTTATTAACAATAGGCTAACGGCCGCTCTATTTAACAACTCATTAATGCCGTTTCACTTAGGTTATCCGTTGCAACGGCGTTTTGAAAACGCCGTCTCACCGTTTCCACTTAGGTTATCCGTTGCAACGGCGTTTTGAAAATGCCGTCTCACCGTTTGAAACTGCGTTTGAGCAGCTTATCCGAAAACGCAGTTAGTTTTTTACACTAAACGCGGAACGCAGGTCGAACTCCACGGTCTGCATTTTTAGATAAGTGATTTATCTGGATAAACACAAGCTATCTCAAACGCATTCTTACTTTCTAGGATAAGACACACTCATCTCTTCTTTTGCACCAAGTACATTGATGGTTTTTATGTGCGCTCCTATTAAATGATTGCTTATTTTTAAAATTTAAGTTCAACACTCACACATTGCATAATTTTGTTTGCGAGTACCATTTATTTGTGTAAGGATGATTGGAACTTGGTTGTTGGAGGATAAATCATGTTTGCTTGTGTAGTTAGGCAAACCATTGGCTTTAAGCCTATAATAGTTATGACTAGAAATATCTCAACTAATCAACATGCACGTAATCATAATATTAATAATTTGAGTATGCAACTATTTTATTTTTTTAATGGATACATTAATAAATCTCTGCATATAATGTTTTATTATTATTATTTTATTTAAGCCTACACAAACAGTAATTGTGAGAATTATGAATTGATGGATTTCAAATTGTGTAATGATGCCCATGTGGGCTCCGAAAATTTGAAATATCCTACTCTTTTCAAGAGCTTAGTGTTAAGTTTTGGGTCAAATTTTCAAAAGTCATATGAGATGGTAATAGATAAGTTGCTATCAAAAGATTTTGTCATCATTTTGCAAAGATTTTAAGATCTAGGGTTTGAGTCTTCCCATAGAGGGTGGGGTGCAAGCCTTTATGATTAATTATTTGTTGATGGAAGAAATTTTTCAATTAAAGCTTGTCATTAAGCGTTTAATATTCAGATTTAGCATATAGTAGTATTAGTAAATACAAAATTATAAAATTATCACTACTAGCTTAAAAGCAGATGATTGTGAAAATGATGATGGATCAGATCATGATTTCATGGTTCTGTCATCCTGAGTTGTCATGACTCATAATCTATTTAGTCAGAGGATATAGTTGATTTATTCTGACAAAATGATCAATATCAGCAACTATGAGTTATTTCGTCCGAAGGAACTTTTAGACTTGGGAATATAACATATGATTTTATACTCAAAAGGGCATACTATTTTAGGGATTATACAAATGACAGTTGTGATCGTTTTACAGTTGTGTTTGTTGGCCAAACTACTTGATGTAGTCTATTGGACAAACTGCTTAGTTAGAGGACTTCGGTTGTAACCGCTTTTTTTTGTAGAGCCTACTGGACAAATCACATGGACAAAGGGCTTGAGCCACGTCCTCACTAGCTTAAAATTATTTTGAGTTTGAATTTATTAATATGCTTGATATGAAATTAGTTCTTTGTGAGCTCGAGTCAACATTAGATTTGCCTACTCGCAAACAGTTGTGGATAATAAATGGATTTTGCTAGTCGATTCAACCTGACAAAATGATCCTTGTCAGCAACTATGAGTTATTTCGTCCAAGGGAACCTTGTAGACTGGGTGAATGTTTGTTTAGGGGAATTAATTTTAACAACCTTAGCTTACATAGGACTTGTTGCCCTATTATGATTTTATACTCAAAAGGGCATACTACTTTAGTGAATATACATATGATAGCCGTGAATATTTTATAGCGGTGTCTGTTGGCCTAACCACTTGATGTAACCTATTGGACAAATTACCCAGTTAGAAAACTTTGTTCGTAACCACTTCTTTTGTGGAGCCAACTGGACAAATCAAATGGACAGAGGACTTGAGTCACGTCCTTACTGGCATAAAATTTTTTTAAGATTGAACTTACTAATATACTTGATATGGTTGGTTCTTTGTGAGCTCGAGTCAACATTAGATCTGTCTACCCGACAAACGGTTGTGGATAATGGATGGATTTTGCTTTAAGCATTTTAGTGAAAGATTTTTCATTTTATCATTTTATAGATTTTGTGATTTGAAGTATTGAATTTTATATATAGATACCCTCCGGTTGAGATGTGAAATGAGTATGTACATTATCGGGGAGTGATTTTTTTAAACCTTGTCGACTATGTCCCGCTTACAGATGATCGAGTTCATAGTACATATTATTATTTGAGTTTTAAAAATTAACTTTTAGTTTTAATTTTAAAAATAGCTCCACCAATTATGTGGATAAAATAATTTTGAGTTTGAATTTAATAATATAATTTATATGAAATTAACTCTTTGTCAGCTCGAGTCAACAATAGATTTGTCCACCAGACGGATAATGCATGGATTATGCTTTAAGCATTTTAGATTTTTCATTTGATTATTTTATAGATTTTGTGATTTGAAGTTTTGACTTATGTAAATAGACCCAATTCAGTTGAGATGTGCCATTGGTGTATGCATTATTCAGAAGTTGATCTTTTTTAACCTTATTTATTCTGTCCTGCTTATAGATGATCGGGTTCATAGTGCATGTTATTATTTGAGTTTTAAAAATAAATTTTGAGATTTGATTTTAAAAATTGACCCCTTTCGGTTGAAATTTACTATCAACACGACCATCATCGGGGAACAATTATAACTGAAATATCATTAAGAGTACTAGTTTTGTCAACTCAAACCTCATGAGGAGGATCGAACTGGCATAACGAGGAGGATTGGATTGGCTAGATGTGACACTTACAATCTTGCCCTATAGGCATGACTGCTCGTTGCCCTCGCAGCATTTTCAAATCACGTGTATAAAGATTAATTAACTGGTCACATCACATACAAGAATGTTATATTCATTAGATTGAATCGACTTTTAGGGGGACGCTATTGTTATTTTAACATGTTTTATTATTGAGATGAGTATAAATATTTTCAATTAAGCGATCAATTTAGTCTTTTGTACGCTTGTGAACTTGGATTGTGGATCAAAGACGTGAATTGGATATACTATCATGGCTTTTAAATCATATTCTAGTTAGATGCTTTCACAAGATGTCGTTTTAGATTTTTTTTTTTTTTTTTTTTTTTTTGTATATATATTCTGAAAATTGTGTTTATATGACTTGTTAAATTCAAGCAGGCCCCACACAATATTTTTTTCCTTAACATTTTCAATTCATTTCATTTAGTTCTGAATTCAGTTTTCAGTGTCTAGAAGTTTTCTCAAGTATTAGAAGATTTTGCCGGTTTTCTAATGGGCGGCGATTCAAATTTTCAAGTAAGGTGCCAAATTTTTCTTAGTTTACCTTTTTAGCCTCTTCTAATTTAAGTTTATAGAAATCTCTTTTAAGCTTAATCTATAATTTACTTAAGCTATTAAAGTTCTGATTATGTTTATTTTAAGTCTTAATTTAAATCCCCTAGTAAAAAAAATTTACTAGCCTCCTGGCGATATCCCTGCATGGAGGCTACCTCGGGTTTGTTGAGTCGTACATAGGGGTGTAAACGAACCGAACACGAACGAACAAAGCTTGTGTTCGTGTTCGGTTCGTTTAAAATTTAGTTTGTTTGAAATAAGCTCGTGTTCGTTTCTTAACGAACGAGCCGAACACGAACCGAACACGAGCTGTTCGCGAACGACGAGCCAGTTTGACATCCCTAATATTAATATATAAAAATAATATTATATATTAATTATATAACTTATATTATATAAATATACAATATCTATATTAGTATATTACTACTATAGTATATTAATATATTATTATTATTATTTTATTATATATTATAATTTATAAAATTTAATGTTTTAAAATATAATAAATTTTTTATATATAATTATTTTATATTTCAAACAATAACGATTCGAACACGAACGAACGCATCACTGTTCGTGTTTGGTTCGTTTAACTAACCGAACAAAAAAAATTTGTTCGCGTTTGTCTCGTTTACTTATCGAACGAATTGAACACGAACTCATTTGACGAACCGAACACGAACTGTTCGCGAACAACGAGCTTTTTTGACAGCCCTAGTCGTACACATCTGTCTATAAGACGCACATGATCGTTGTTTTTCAACATCAAGGCCATAGATTTTAGATCTCACTCAGCTAAAAGATGCGCATGGATGGTGTTCAAGGTCATAAAATTTTGATGTCATCTGTCTAAAAGGCATGCATTGGTCTTCAAATATCTGTTTAAAAATAACGATTAGTTTCTCCTTCAAGCTGTAACAACTCGAACATGAACTTTTATTGTACCTGTGTATACCTTATTTGCAAAGCCAAAGTCAAATATAGCGACCCTTGTGCTTGTTGGTTCTCAAGATATTAGCCAAATCATCCATAAAAGCATTGATTATACTTCGCCCATTGTTGAATTTAAATATGTCATATGAATCACACCCAAAAAATAGGGCGTAAAACGAGCAAAAGAGAGAGAGAGAGAGAGAGAGAGAGAGAGTACAGTAAATAATTGGTTCTTTTATAACTAATTGATTAACCCTTAACTGTAGAAATGACCCACTATTTATAGTTAAGGGGGATAAAGTGTATAATTATATGCTTGCCTCTGCTTTTATGGGGGCGTTACAGGGCATTTTAGGTATAAAATAAACGAGCATATGTTTGGACTATCCTATTATTCGGTTGGTTGAGATCGGTAGTCCTTGGGTGAGTAAGGTTCATTCGGGTGGTTTTGCTGAGTTGGGGTCGTCGATCAGCTTTAGTTGCCTTTCGGTCATCCTGATCTTCGCTCAATCGGCTTGGTAAACCGCTCAGTAGCTTTCGTTCGATGTCCCACTGTCGACCCCTTGATGATATGGTCATGTCGTTGTGATGTGATTAGGCTATCAGGTAGATGGTGGATCACTGTAATTTGACAGACAACCTATCGCTTGATAGGAGGTCCAGCTGGAGTGTTCGCAGAGTATGTTATGATGAGAGCCTTAAAACTCTTGAAGATTATTGGGGGCACTTGTGAGACAGCTGATGATGTCAGCATGAGAATTGGGTTGATGCCTTCTTTTGGCTTGATGTTCTTGATTTTCAACTTGGGTAGCTTTCCTTCAGTCGAAGTCAGACCCTTTAATCTTTTGGGTGTGATTAAGCTGTAGTCGGTCAATCCGACCTTTTAATCTTCAGCTGACGTGACCTTTTATCTTCTTTTTGTGGACCACCCTTGACCACATTTTTGTCTCATAATCCGTTGGATTTTCTCGAGATTCAAGATGATGTATTTTTTACATGCATATTTAGTTTCTCTATTTTATTATTTCTTCAAAGTCGTGTTGTGATAAAATCAAGAGAATTTAATGCAAAAAGCAGATTCATTTATTTTGTAATTAGTACTTTAATAATTGAACTCTCTGGATTTATGTCATGATTATCTATAAATAGGGCATGATTAGTGGTTTTGTTGTCAGCATTAGATGATTATCTACGACACTTCTCAAGGCGGTCTTCTTTAAGAGTGTTTCTGTGGCTAGCGGCAAGAAATTCATAGGCGATGTTCTTATCAAGGACATGCTGGCAAAAGCCTTTAGGGCTTTTCGGTCGAGGTTACATTTTGAGAGGAGCTTGAGAAGAAGAAGCAATCACAAGGAGCTAGCTACCAGGAGAGGTGAGAAGTTCGAAACAAAGAGCGAAGGAAGCTGGCCTGAGGACACAAAGAAGTCTGTGGCGACGAAGAGGTCGAGAGATCGGAGTTGTCCCGAATATGTGAGGCGAGTTAAGCAACTCGCGTACAATAAGTGGGTGGAAGATTCTAGGGACAAGGTTGTGTCGTCTAACTCGCTAATAAAGTAAATTACTCAAATTGCATGAAGAAAACAATAAGACACATCATCTTATAACACATCAAATTCAAATACTACGAAATAATTTGATATAAGACAATGTAAACACAATATACTTATATTCTTCCTTGAGAAATGAAGAACTCTACCCCAAAGTGCTCTCCTTGGAATCTTACAACAATTATTTACACATCTCACAGATTTCTAAGTAAAATACAAGAAAGAAAAGAAAATCTCACTTTTTCTTCAATTCCCTGTAGTGCTCTATGCTTCCTTGACTTATCTAATGTTCTCCTTTCGTTTCTGCCATGAATCCCTGGAGAAAAAGCCTCAATTTCATATGAAAAATTGTTGGAAAAACGTTCAGGCGGTTTTGGCACCTAGGAGCCCGTTTGTGATGCCTAGGTGCCACTCCCTCTGTTGGCTACAATGTTGAACTGGCGCCTAGGTGTCAATATGCGGTGCTTAAGCGTCGGAGTCTCTGGATTCTTACGCTTAGGCACCCTAGGTGCCAGTTTAGAGGTCAGCTTCTTGCTCCAATTCGCTCCGTTTCGCTCTATTTTTGCTCCAATTCGCTCCATTTCTTCACCTGTTATGCCTGCACCAAAAATCATGAAAATATTTCCTTTAAAGAGTAATTTCATTCAAAAGCATGTGTTAAATGTAAACAAAATTAAGCATGCTAAAAGTCATATCAGAAATGCATCGCACACTAGGTGGGTTCAGAGGCTATGAAGCATGACCCGTGCCAAGCAATGTGATGCAACAAACTTATGACACTCCTAAGTGGTGTCGTAGGAGAGTGAGGTGACATAATTCTCGTTAGGGAGAATTACGCACCTGGTAGGCTTGATGTACAAGTCATCCCCAAAGAAGACATGTGAGCATCTAAAGTGAGTATGTAAGAACACAGGCCCAAATGAAACCTCGAGCATACTAGATATAAACATATAGGATCCTATGCAAGCGAACATGCAAGAGTGCACGAGTGTATGTGGTGTGTTATGGCATATGTGAATGTCAAGAAACAGATGTATAAAGTAACATGCCTAAGTGAGGCACAAATACCAATTATGAGCAAATGAAGTCATATGCTCGCAGGTGCACAATAGGGCGCTAGTGTGATTGTGTGAATGCAAGTGATGTGAAAAGCATGCAATAATTCAACATTCAATTGAAATTGATTGATTGAACTAATCAGGTCGGTGGCGGCAGATAAGTCAAACTAACAGAAACGGTTGATCGAGCAGATCAGGCCAATGTAAGTCGATCAGTCAAACGGACAGAGATGGTCAATCAACTGATTGGGCCAGTGACGGCGATCAGTCGAACCAAAGGAGATGGTCTGATCGGTCGAACCGACAAAGGTAGTCGATCGAACCAATGTGGTCAGTGGCGATTGATCGGTCGAACCAATAGAAATGGTTGATCGAGCTGATCGGACTGGCGACAGCCGATTGGTTGCTGATTGGTGGAAGCAATGGAGCTGATCGTTTAAGCAACTAAGCCGGTGGCGGTCGATTGGTTGAATTGATGGAAATAGTCGATTTGAACTGTTAGAGATGGTCAATTGAGTAGATTAGGTCTGTGGCGACCGATTGATCGAAAAAATAAGAAAATTCAATCGAGTTGATCAGGTTGGTGGCGACTGATCGGTCAAACATATGGAAATATAGCCCATCGAGCCAATGACATGGACGGTCGATCTACGACACATGTAAAATAGGGTATTTTGATTTACATTTTAAAATTCATGCATTATGCAAGACAAATGTGAACACATGCAAGCAAATGGGACCCAATTAGACCCGAAGATGAATCATACTCATCTAACAATCTCACAGGGAGCATAGGGTATAATGGTAACAAGATTCTTTAGTCGATTGCTACGCGAAGTTTCGCTCTGCCGTCTCCATTTGCCCGACATATAATGAAGAATTTTCATGGAAGGACAATTTTTCTTAACCTAAGGAATGATAAAATCATGGGGATTTCCATTATCTAGACCTCCATGAATTTCGTTATTCCCATCAAAAGAACAAAACTACCGGTGCAAATGTGGGATTGCTAGAATCCCAAATTTAGGGGTTGGGAGCTAAAATTAGGCAAGTTCCGCTCATGAGTTCGTAGAGGGATCAACAAATAAGCCTTCTAATCCATGGGACTTTTTCTATCTTAGAGCCTAGTCGTAATCTTCTCTATCACCAGACTTAGGGGGGCTTGCTAGAAGAAAAGAACAAGAGATTCAGGGGCTCTCACCTATGTGATGGTTGGCGAAGCGTTCTCTGGGCTTGTCCATGTTCTGACTTCACTAAGACAAAGCTCTCCTTCTTCCTTAGATGAGATGCAGCTCTCTTTCCTCTCCAATGCAACTCCTCCAAGAAACTCCCTCACACTTAAAAAAATGGGAAAGAAAGGTGGAGAGAAAGTGCAGAAGAAAATCAGTGGAGGAAGGAGGTAGAGTTAGGGTTGAAGATGAAGCGGAGGAAAAAATCTCTCTTCTCACCTTACTATTAGCTCTCCTCTACCAAGCAATCCAAAGGGCTCCAAGGAAGCTAAAAGAGCTCCAGGCCTCCAGCAGCAAGCCAAAATCCCATGAGGAGGAAGCTCTTTAGAGGAGGAAGTCTAGCAGAGGAATCTAGATAGAGTCCACTCTAGAGAAAGCCAAAGCCATTCTCTTCACATTTTGTTGATAATTCATGATCTCCTCTTCTTCAATGCCCTCCAAGTGTCCAAAGGTGGCCACATGGCCACTTCCTCTCCTCATGCATATCCTTTCATTATTCAACAGGATATGCACTTTTTTTATCGTTTGGGGAGTGTTCCCGGCTTAGATTAGGTGAAGCTCCTGAAGGAAAATTAGGATCTAAAAGTGGGTTAGTGCTTAAGCACTAGGTCCCTGGCTCCTAGGCGTTGGGTCGGGCGCCCCGTTTGGGGAGTGTTCCCGGCTTAGATTAGGTGAAGATCCTGAAGGAAAATTAGGATCTAAAAGTGGGTTAGCGCTTAAGCACTGGGTCCCTGGCTCCTAGGCGTTGGGTCGGGCGCCCAGGCTCCGACCTCCAAGCGCCTACTTTCCGTACTCTCAAATTTGGGACTATTTTAGAGTTGTTTCTTGCTTCTAAGGGCCCAGACAGGTGCCCAGGCGCTGGGTTCTGGCTCCTAGGCACTCAGACTGGGGGCCTACTTTTCAATTTCTCGGTTTCATGGCCCGTGGGGGCTGTTCTAAGCGCCTATGCGCCAGTCTGGCCCGGTAAACCCAATTTTTTGTAAAATGTTTCTAACGAAATGTTTTTTCGATCCATAAAGTATGAGAGACTATGTATGACTAAAATATGGTCCCATAATTTCAAAAAATGAGCATTTTTACAAGTCTTATGTGGGAGTTTTAAATGTTAGTGGGCGCCCCAACCATTGTGCGGGCTTATCGTCCAAAACCTTAATTTTCCTGAAAACATGCGTGGGAGGGTTTATGGATCCCTCGAGTCACGAGTGGCTACGTATGAACGTTATATGCTCCTATAACATTCGAAAGGGACATCCAACACATGTGACATTAAAAATAATGCCAATAGAGATATCATCAGGTTCCATTGATTTTTCACCCTTAGTTTTATGCCCGATTATAAAAATATCTTCATTAGAATGTTGATCTCATTTGATAATTGAGCATATTTTTACCTTTTTTTTTTTGCGTACCATAATTAAGAAAGTAAAAGGTTTCTTATTGAATTTGTCTTTCTAAATGGTTTGGCACTTACATGTACAGGTGGGGTTTTTTAAACTATTTAGTGTTTGTTTTACAAACAGTTTTCACTAGTGTGTTCTAGAAGTATTTTCTTTTTATTGACACTTTTTCCATAATATTGGAGTCTTATATTTAAATATATAAACAGTTTACTTTAAAGTTTATATTTAATAATTTACAAATTCAAATAATTACATTTATATTATTTTTACTCAAAAAATTATTATAAATATATAAATGCATTACCTCAAACTAGCTAATTGAAAAATTGCTTGTTTCTAAGTAGGTTGTTATTAACCTACTTCAAATTTTTAATTTTATGAATTTTTCACAAAGTTTTGGTATTTTATTTGACAAAATTTCATACAAAATCAGAGTTATAGATATTACAAACTTTTTTTCTTTGTAACTTTTTATATGTTGTTGATTAGAATGTGAGTGCTAGACAAATCGATATAAACAAATAAATGTTTATTGGGTATTTTTGTGCTATATGATATTTCACATATTTTAGCACGTATGTTAAATCACATAAAATTTGCTTATAAAACAACAACAACGTCAAAACATTAGTCTGGACATTTCATGTACATGATTTTGAGAATTGTGATTGTCGTTATGTATAGATTTATTTCTCTACAAATGTTATTATTAATTATGCCTACTATATTGTACTGATTTCTACAACCTATCATGTTATTTGCATATATCGAAATTATTATCATTTATATGCTTACATATCAAAAATATGTGCAAAAATGAAAAAGAAAATGTGGGAAGTTTATGTGGTTGTGTTTGGGTGATTGTATGTTGTGTGCAATCAAGTGTAGTTATAAGGACTTGTTCACTTACGTAATTATTCATCTATGTATTTAGTACACCTAAATAGATGTTAACAAATGGATGTGTAAGTTGAAATTGATTTATAAGGGACATATGAGAAATATGAGTAAGTGGAACTGAAGGTATAAGGGGCTCGGGAAAAATCATAAAATAAGTCAAATAAAGAAATGAAATTATTTCATGTTCTTTCACTATATTTATGATATCATGTTGCATATGTTGTTGCTTGACATATATTTATTGTGGTTATAATTTTTTGTAGCGACACTATGATGAATACTACACATGATGTTTGTCATGTTCGATTTATATACTTGAAATTAAGAAAAAAAACTTTTATTTCATGTTTTTTAACTGTATTTCTGATATCAAGTTACATAGGTTGTTACTTGACATATATTTATGGTGGTTATGATTTCTTATACTAACACTGTGATGAATATTACACATGATGATTGCAATTTTCAATTTTATATATATATATATATATATATAGATTTTAAGTGGCCAATTGAGTTATGATTGTTCATCCTTGCTTTACTTGCATATGTTGTTTTTAGGGAAGAGTAAGTCTCAGGTTGAGTAGAGATTTTTGAGTTATTGTTGAGTGTGTGATATTTTGTATGTTATTACTATCGATCAATATTTTGTCAGTCATGACGTTGATTGTATTTTGATGATAGAGATATTATACTATGATTTTTATATATGTTGCAATTTGTTGTATAGTTTTAATATGCCTTGAATGAATTTAAGAAAAAAAAAATTATCATTTAATATTTTGATGATTTCAATGGATATGTGTTTAAGAAAATTAAAGCAAAAAAATAAGTTAATCAAATTTATTTCGACTAGAACTTGGGTAGTGTGTTAATTTTTGTGACCTCGACACAAGAAGCTCACCTTGACGAGTTACATTGGGTTGAGTCGTGCTAATGGTGGCACTAGCGGTGATTATTGAGATAGATTAAATCGGCTGCCAATAATTTTTTAAAGACTTTTAAACTATTTAAAATTTATTTTGATTTTTTTAAAAATAAATTGATTTATTTAGAAAATAAAGAATAAAAATAATAAAAGATTGTAGCAAAAAAACATATTTTTTTTAAATAATAAAATAATTAACAAAAATAATTTTAAACATGCTCTTATTTTTTTAGATGCTATTTAAAGAATATAGATGAATTCATTAATGAATAAAAATTATATTTGTTGGTCTAGATCATGTTACAGATGTATTAATGAAAATGATCATAATTTATGATTATTAGATTATATACAGTAAAATAGCATTTACACATAATTTGTAAATGATAATTACATGATAAAAATTTTAAAATCAATGAATAGTCTTTTTTAATAGAAGGGATGTTCATGTTATTATTTTTATGATATATACATCATGCATGAATGAGAGGTGCATGCAATGCAAATTCATTAAATGAATTTGTACCATATATAAATATTTAATATAACTATTCAAAATTTTTTAAAAGTTAAAATATATATTTTCATGCATAAATTTTTGCCATTAAAGTTTTGTAAAAATAAATATTAAATTTTAGACATTGGAATGTAAATATGAGAGAATTTTGTGATATGCATATAAAATTTTCATATGAAAAATATTTTATGTGAGTTCACTTATAGGCTGTTTGAGATCACTATTGATTTTTTGTTATTGTTTAATTTAATTTTATTTATATTTTTACTTAAAATATAATTTGATTAATACATTATAACATATTTAATTATTTATAAAAATGCTTAAAATAATTTTTTTAGATATTTTGAGTATTTTTAAATTTTAAAAAATATAGAAGTATAGTTTTTTTAAGAAAAGTAAGAGCCTAGCCGAGATTTATTACAACACAAAAAAGAATACAATAACAAAATAAAAGAGTACAATAACAACACAAAAAAGAAAAAGAACAAAATAAAAAAAAGACTTAGAAAAAGACAAAGCTAAACAATGGATAACAAGTAAAAATATCAAATGAACAACTACTTCAAAAAGAAGGAACTAAGAACAACCATTATGAGTAATATCCCTCTAAGACCAAAATGAACAATCACAAACAACAATAGAGATCAACTTTCTTCAATTAGTCGAGTCATCAACGAAGAGCATCTCCCACAAAAAGTACCAAAAAACAATTTAAGGAGCAAAAAGCTGCAACACTGAAAAAAAAAGAAACATCAACAAAAGTTGAATGCAAAACTAAAAACTAACATACTTTACTCACAAAGACACTAAAACTACCACATGAACATCAAGGCACTACAGAAAACAAAATTATTAAACAACTACCTCAATTGGCCGAGTCATTAACAAAGAGCATCTCCCACAGAAAGTGCCAAACAACAATCTAAGGAGCAAAAAGCTGCAACACTGAAAAAAAGAAACATCAACAAGAATAGAATGCAAAACTAAAAACTACATACTTTACTCACAAAGACACTAAAACTACCACATGAACATCAAGGCACTACAAAAACAAAATTATTAAACAACCACCTCAACATCAAGGCACAACAATTCCTCAAAGATCATAAAAGACAACAAATAAAACAATAACAAAAACTGTATGAACAACTACACAAGGAAAATCAACAAATAGCTAAAGAAGGTCACAACAAAACAAATAAAGTTGTTAGATAAGAAAAGCCAAATGCTCAGCCAAACCCAAACTAATACTAAGCAACTCAACCTAAGACTGAAGAAAAAATAACTCAGTAAATAAAACCTTTTCATTAAATGGTTGAAACTAACTCTCCCTTTAAATTTAATGAAAAAGATAATACCAATATATAACTCCTAAAGAATGAAAAAGTGACTAATTAATGAATGGGCACATCATAACAAATATATAAACACAACCACAAAAGAAAAAAATTCAAAAATATTATCTGTTATATCAAACCAATATCAAAATAGAAAAAAGCCAGAATGAATAAAAATCAGAAACCAAAATTCGAAAAACACCAAAACTGAAAAAAAAAATCTAAGAAAAACTAAAGTGGAACAAAGAAAAATAAAAAAATATAAATGATAAATAGAAAACCTAAAAAGTAAAATTAAAGAAACTAAAAATCTAGAACAATATAACACAATAATCAAATTAAAACAATAAACCTAAAGAAAAAAAAAAGAAAGAAAAACTACAACTAATAAAGCAAAAATAAAGCTTAAACATTATAAATCTATTTAATAGAATCAGAAATACCATTTTTGAACTTCCATATCCTACTTTTATAACTAATTAACCGATGAATATAACATATATTAAAATTAATAGAGTTATGATTATTCCTAAACATCATATATATTTTTATATTAAAATTAATAGAGTTATGATTATTCCTAAACCATATATTTGTTTTCAAACCAAATCACATATGTAACAATTTGTAACATCCAATGATAAAAATGACTAGATATTTTATAGGAAAACTATTTTAATGATAAATGACTTATAAAATATTACTATGGGCAATATAAAAAATATCCATCAGGTAAACATTATTTAATGAGCAAATAAGAACAAGAACATTGAAAAAGAGATAATCATGAATTTCAAAATTATTCGTAGATAAAACACAAGATAAATTAATATGCATGCCTCATAAAAAAAGAATATAAAAGGATTTAAGCTCTTTAATAATAAATTTCTAAGTATGAATGGTATTTCTTAAAGAAAACATTTGAATCAAATCATTTTAAACAAATTAACAAGAAGAAAAAAAAAGCATAAAAAGAATAGTAAACATTTTTATGAGAAAAAAACAGAGCCATTATTTTAAGAACAAAAAAGTTCATCAATAATAGAAATCTTACTAATAAAATCAATATAGAAAATCGGAGCAGAATGATTCAAAGGAAAATTCCAACATTTATTACAAATTATATCCCTAAGCTTTGAATTAAGAGGAAGATTGAACCAATTAAAAATAAAATCACCAAAATTCTCCACCAAATAGTTACCTTCAAACCAAGGGTCAAGGTAAAATGACATGGAACAATCATTAGTAACATGGAAATTCATAGCAAATCTAAACTTAGAAGCAATTCTTATATGTTCTTTTTTATAAAGGAGATGACATATTGTGGCTTTATGCCGAAAAAAGCGATACTAATTAAAAAGCCAGTCACTTAAGTAAGAACGAGAATTATAACATTTCCATATGACTTTGATTTTGCACATAATACTAATGTTGTCCAATGCTGGAGACCTAAACCGCCCAAATGCTTAGGAAGAGTGATTTTGTTCCGAGAAATAGTGTAAAAAAATTTGTTGTCATCTATATTAAGAAGAAATTCAGAGAATAGAGAAGAAATCTGCACTCCCTCAAACCTTTAGGTAATAACGGGGAATGAAACCAACAGTGCAAGAAACTCTAAATTGCAAATTTAATAAGTTGAAAACGACCAACAACTAATAATAATTTTCTCTTCCAACCGACTAGCCACAAATGAATTTTAGCAATAAGCTTGTGACTGTCAGTAATAACCAACTTTAAAGATTTGATGTTGACACTAAAGTAATCCCAACGGAAGACTTTAATAGTAAAACCACATAAACTACAAATTAAATTTTGTAGATTATTATCAACACTTTTAGAGAAACACAATAACAGAATTAGAAAAATTAATTTGCAGGTTAGAAGTTTTACAAAGTTTACTAAAAAATTTAGAAATAAAACTGTTATGATTAGAAACAATCTTATTTAAAATGAGAATCTCATTAGTAATCAAATAATTTCATTATAAACTAATTAATCCAATTGGTTATTAAATATAATATAAATAAAATACATAATAATGACAAAAAATATAAGAGAAGAGAGAACACTTGCCAAATATATATAAAGATATATACTAATTAAATACATTTTAATTATAAAATAAAAGAAAAACTAAAGAAATAGAAGGAATTTTTGAAAGGAATTGTCGGACTAAAAAAAAAAAAAACATATAAAAGGATGGGAAGCGGAGGCAAACAGAAACCCTAATTGCCTCACGCTTTTTCCGAGGTTTTCTCTTCAGATCGAAGAAGGGTAGCGAGATGGCTGAAGCCTACTGGGGGTACGCCGATCCACGCCAACAGGTACCGATGGCTCCACCGCAGCCGACTCCGTTGAAGCGTCCTCGCCCGGATTATGGTGGTATGAGCTTGTTTCATCGAATGTAGTTTCATCTTTTCTCGTGTCCAACCATTCAATTTCTCGCGTTTTATATATATTTTTTCTTGGATTTGTCATGGGAGGGATTATAGTTGACTTTCCTCGTAATAGAGATGACATGTATGACGGTTTTCCATGCAACGGCTGGTTATTTGTGGCTATCTGTGATGTTTATGTATAGGGTTTACTTTTGACATAGTTTTGGGGAGAAGAAATCTCGTCTATATTTCTGTTAGCTCCTATTGGATCTGTTTTTCCGGTGGGATACATTTGTTTTTAACTTGAATTCTGCGACATGCTCTTTCCCGAAGTGATCTGCAAGTTCTTTTCTTGATCTGCGTAGCTTGTACGAACTCAGATGGTCTTATGTTCCCATTGCCAATCAGAGTCACTTCTTTTTTCTGGTGGTACAGAACATATTCAGCAAGCATGAGTCAAGATCTAGCGGGTCATTGCTTGTATCATTTATGATTCGGAAAGGACTACATTAGATCTTAACCTGATTTGCACTCTTTTCACCCCTAACTTATTTAGGAGGCTTTTCACACATATCAAATGACCGAGAGACTCGATACTCAAATTCAGCTTAAGACTTAGTTGAATATGTGAATAAAAGTTCTGTTTAGTTACGTTAAATCAAGGCCAATGGGTTCTATATAAGTTAGGTTGTACTCTGTGTTATGGCTAGCTATGTAAAGAATTTTGTGGTGTTGGACTTTTTTTTGGTTCAATGGTATATTTTATTTGATTTGCTGTTGTGAAAATTGCCTAGTTCCTATACTCTTATGTAATATTATGGTTCTTTCTTTGGGTTCTTATGCCCTTAATTGAATGAACTGAAGATGTTTTTTTGTTTAATATTTATCTTTATGTATGGCATGCTTTGATGAATTTATTGGGCATGGTTCTATGAACGATAAGAGTTGGGACAATGTTTAGATGATCCCACAATTCTCCAAGAGGTTCAAATATGAAGGTAATAAGATAGGGAAAGGGAACATTTGGAAAGCATAACGAGAAAGGCAAAATAGGAAAACACTATATAATAAATGGAATAAAAAATAAAATATCGTTGATTATATAAGCCTATGTCAACTGCCTGGGCCAAGGGACAATTCTATTCAGTTTAATATTTCCCATGTACAATCTCATAATGAAATACGTGAGCTGTTGTCTAGTTAGACGATGCCATGGCCAATATAACGAGTCTTTTCATTAATACTAGGTTCCTGGAACATGGAATTGGGTGTTTTGATATCTACTTCTCCTTTTGTTTCTTTAATAACTTAATTGAGGTAGAAGATGGTTGCTACAAGCTGGTCAAATGTGCTGTTTGGGTGGCCTAGTAAGATGGTTGGCGACGTTGCACACTCAAATTAGATGAGTTAGGTGAATAATGAGTAGAAGTCAATTCTAGGTTAGTCCTATCTCATTTGGACGTATGATCAGGGTTGAATCCCTCTCCAATCAGCCATGATTTGGGCCTACAAGGTCTTGCTTAGAGTGACATTTTGGATTGTCCTGATCGAGTGAGATAAATGACGCATTGCAAGTTATATGCTGCTTTCCCTATAGAGAATAATGTTTGTAATCAACCGATGAAGGGCCTCTAATGAGCTTTTAAATCTTGCTCTTTTATGGGCTACTTTATTCTGGAATGCGCTCCATGATTTTGAAATAGCAGTTATTTTGTTTGAAGGTCTTTTGGTTGCTTTAAAATAAAAGTATCTTTTATAAACAATGAGTTATTTGTACAAATTCATAATGTGGCTAATGCTAATCATTGAAAATAAACAGTGGAGGAAGTGTTAAAAACAATATTTCAATGTACATCTATTTGAACAGTGGGTTTGAAATTCATTGTTAAAATTGCTTTAGACAATGAAGGAATGTGGTTTTTGAAATTCATGATCTTTCAAATAAACTTTATAAATCTAAATTTAAATGCTTTCAAGTTTCATCCAATAAACTGTTCATTATTTATCATTCGGTGTTCAAAACATCTACTTGCAAATTTTATTTTATCATTCAATTTTTTCAAAATCGAAGAAATTTAAATTTAATTATTCTCTTAAAATTTAGAGTCCTGTGGTTGTTATTTTGTTTATCATATCATAATAAAAAAATTGTGGAAATTATGAAATAATAAACGTCAATTAGGAATTTTAGGATTGGAAGAAGCTAAGTTGATTTGTATTAAAAGAGTATTTTGTGCTTTGAAAGCGTCTTCCTAAGAACTATTATCTTTGATTGTTTTTGTTAATGAATTGACACTTCCACGTACTTCATCTTTTTCAAAATTAGCCTTTAAATAATCTAATAAGCTCTGTATCTATAATCTTATCTAATAATTTTTATAATAAACTAACTAAACGACAATGCATTGCTGGTAGCCTGACACAGTTAAGGAAGGGAATATATGCTTACTGAAATGTAATAACCCATTATTAGGAAGGGAATATATGCTTATTGAAATGTAATAACCCATTTTTAGGAGAGGAACACAAGATTTTTTATCATTCTATTGTTGTTTACGGAGCTTAATGTTACGCTCCGCCATATTTTAGAAGTTGGCAAGACAAACATGTGATGGAAAATTCTAGAGAAAACCATATTGTGGAGAGCAATTCAAAGGATTTTAGAAGATTCTACCCAATTTTAGAGAATATGAGAAGGAAGGGCTCAAGAATAAACTAGAACGTTCTAGAAACTAGAATAATCTATTGTATTCTAGAATGTTCCCTTGGGCTTGGAGGGGGGGCTATAAATAGCAGCCTCCCCTTAATTGTAATCACATAAGCATTCAATCAAAGCTTTCAAGTATTCAAGTGTGAAGTGTTTCTTTCTCTCTACTCTTCTTCTTAATAGTGAGTAGTGCTCACAAGTCCAAGCTTGGTGCTCAAGTGCTCACAAGTCCAAGCGTTGTGAGGATTAGACTGATTTAGTGCTAAATGATAGTCCTAAAGCCACATGGGTGACTAGAGAAAGGTTAGTCCGTGACAGTTGGTATCAGTGTCTCGATTCAAAAGAATGACAAAGAGCATCAAAGAGCAAGTGATGGAGTCGAAAGCCACTAATGTGGAATCATCTCAGTGAGGGCGTGGTTGTCAGGAGCAACGTGTCCCAGCCACATCCAAACCGCATGAGAGGTCCAAGGAGATCATCCATGGCTTTGATTCGCGCCTTGCTCGGGTGGAGAAGACGATGAATGTCATGGGGGGCCAATTATAGAATCTTGGATAAAGGGTTGATGGACTTGAGGAGGAATACATCACCATCCATTCAACGATTAGAGGTATGATGCTCCAACTTGAGGAGACCTTAATGAGCCATATGGCTAAGATGTATGAGGATTTGTTGGGGAAGCTCCAAGAGCTGCGTAGAGCTTATGAGGAAGAGATGAGCGATGTGCGTGCTAGCTTGGAGATGCATGGAGACAATTTGTTGTGCAAGAAGACACTAGCGGCATCCACAAGCCATCCCACTTTCGAAGACAAGAGGACTGAAGTTCAAAAACTTAATGAGCTTTGGAGGGGTTTACAATGCAAAGGATGTATACTGAAGTTCAAAAACTTAATGAGCTTTGGAGGGGTTCACAATGCAAAGGATGTATACAACTTTCTATGGGGACTAGAGCAATACTTTGGGGCAATGAAGATTGTTGATGAATATATAAAAATACAATTTGCCTCTTTTTATCTCTCGGACATCGCTATGCTTTGGTGGAGAAGAAGAAAAGGAGATGTAAAGAAATGTTTGTGCCCCTGTCCACTTTCAATGACTTCAAGGGAGAGCTAATGAGACAGTTCTATTTTGAGAATGCCGATGCCGAGGATTAGGCTCGAGCCCGGTTGCAAAGACTTAAGCAAGAGGGTCTGATTCGAGACTACATTAAGGAGTTTACAAGTTTGGTTCTTGAAATCTTCGATATGTCAGACAAGGATGCTCTCTTCAACTTTATGGATGGACTCCAACATTGGGCAAAGATCGAGCTTAGAAGGCGAGGAATGCAAGATCTTGCCGAGATCTTGCCACTGCCATTGCGGTTGCTGAAAATTGGAATGATTATTCAAAGGAGTCTAGAGCCTGAAATGAAGAAGAGCTGTGATGTCAAAAGTGGGGATGACAAGGGCAAACATAAGGAGGAGAAACATCTTGAATCAACCCCAACAAAGGCAAGGGACAAGGAAAAGACTAGCAACAAACCATATCAAAACCGCTGCTTTCTTTGTTATGTACCTTATTGGGCAAGGGATTGCCCTCAGAAGAAGACCCTTAACTCTCGTTTTGCAAGTCATAAGGAGGAAGAAGGAAATGATAGAGAAAATGGCATGGAGGCATATGTGGGATCTCTTCAACTGCTCAACGGGATGCATGGTCCGACAAAACCCCAAGAGAAGGGGTTGCTCTTTGTGGAGAGGCAATAAGAGAGAAGACCAACAAGACAATGGTGGATATGGGTGCTTCCCATAACTTCATCTTCAACGAGGAAGCAAAAAAGTTGAGGTTGCGGATGACTAGAGGGGGCTCCATTAAAGTCATCAACTCAGTGGAGATGTCAATTGATGGAATGATTAAGGGAGTCAAGGTCAGCATTGGGGCATGGTCAGGTACTCTTGACTTCTCTGTCATTCCTTTGGATGATTACAAAGTTTTTCTAGGAATGAACTTCTTGGAGAAAACAAGAGCATTCCCAATGTCATTCGCTAATAGTCTGTGCATCACGGAAGGGAATCAAACTTGCTCAGTATCGATAATAAGGTTAAGCAAGCAAAGATCTAAAATATTATCAGCAATCTAGCTTAGGGATGACATTGCACGGGACAAGGGGAATAACTTGGCTATCCTTCATGATGCCAAGGAAAGTGGTAAAGGTTCCTAGTGAACCACCGTTAAGAAAGAAGAAAGATGGTTCAACAAAGTTGGAGGCAATGGATAAGCCGCTAGCCAGAAAGACTTGCTTCATGAAACCCCTCCCATAACACCATGATGAAACCATTGCCAAGTCAGGGGGCAAATCAAGGAGGAAGTTTCGAAGGTGAAGGGGAAGCCGCAATGAGGGGCATTGCGGGTTTAAGTGGGGGAGAGTGTCATGCTCCGCCATATTCTAAAAGTTGGCAAGGCAAACATGTGATGGAAAATTCTAGTGAAAACTGGATCGTGGAGAGCAATTCAAAGGATTCTAGAAGATTCTACCTAATTCTAGAGAATATGAGAAGGAAAGACTCAAGAATAACCTAAAATGTTCTAGGGCTATGTATGTACATAAGAGTGGAATGTGGAACTCTCTGAAAACTAGAATAATCTAATGTATTCTAGAATGTTCTCCTGGGCTTGGAGGGGAATAGGAGCCCCTTCCCTCAATTGTAATCACCTAAGCATTCAATCAAAGCTTCCAAGTATTCAAGTGTGAACTGTTCCTTTCTCTCTACTCTTCTTCTTAAGAGTGCTTGGTGCTCACAAGTCCAAGCGTTGTGAGGATTATGTTGATTTAGTGCTAAAGGAGAGTGCTAAAGCCGCACGGGTGGCTAGAGAAAGATTGGCTAGCTTGACTTTCTGTTTTACTGGGATGATTACATCTTCCACTCATAATTAAAGTTGGCTGACAATGGAAATCATGGATAGAAATTTTTCGGTAATGAAATGTAGTTGATAATTTACATGTTAATGGTCAATGAATGAGCGCCCATACTATTCTTTTTTTGTGACATCTATAGTTTCTGGTCATCTTCGGTTGCATTTTTTTTTTTCCAGTGGGGACCATTTTTCTGTCTGTCAGGCTTTCAAAGTTGGGTAAGTTGGAATTAGTATATTTGTTTTTGTTTATTGTATTTTTATGTATGATATGAATTATGAGGAAGTTTATCTTTAATTCCATTCACAAATTTGAGATTTGTGTTTAGATTGATGACCTGATCTCAGCCTTTTTTGTCGTCACTTGTGCAAGTCATTTCAGTTCCAAAATTTTAACCTTATGGGGCATTTGGTTGCAAGTATTTATAATTCGAGGGTATTATAGTGCTTTGTAAATTTAATATATTTGGAATACTTGAAAGTTACATGGTTGATTTTAAAATAAATTCTAGAGATCACCCTCCGGTATTTGGTTTAAAAAATAAAGCCTAGGCATGGCAGCCTATTCATGACACTTGTTGGATGGAAGTTTCATGAGATTCATGTGAATGAGGTTAATAACTTTCAGAGGTCTCCGGAGGGGACTGGACTCGGCTGGCAATTTGTGGTTATTCGTGATGTTTATGTATAGGGTTTACTTTTGACATAGTTTTGGGGAGGAGATCTCATCTTCATTTCTTCTGTGATATTTGATTACTTTTTTTTTTCTTTTGTTATTTGCGATTGTTTCTAACATTTGGACTAGATTTTCTTTTTTTTCATGAAAGAGTATGACACATAGCATTTAGCGTAGTTGATCTTTCTATCCGGTTTTCCTTTTCTAATCCTCACATTGGATTTGTTGCTTCATATATTATAGCGTGTTTTTGTTGGACCTGCCCTCTTGTTGAATCTCTGTTAGATATGGCAGGGTAAAATTATTTTTTTAACTTGAATTCTGTGATATGCTGGTTCCTAAAGTGATTCTAGTTCCTTTCCTTGATCTGACTTACTTGCACGAAATCAGATGGTTTTATATGCCCATTGCCAATTAGAATCACTGCTTTTATCTGGTGGTAAATATCATGTTCAGCTAGCGTGAGTCAAGATCTAGTGGATCATTGCTAGTGTCATTCTTGATACAGAAAGGGCTACTTTAGATCTTAACCTGATTTGCACTCTTTCAATCCCTAACTTTTTTAGGAGGCTTTTCACACATACCAAATGATCTGGGAGACTTAATACTCAAATTTGACCAGATATGCACTCTTTTTTATCCCTAACTTATTTAGGAGGCTTTTTTTTTTTTTTTTGGTGAAAATTTTAGGAGGCTTTCCACATGTACCAAATGATTCGGGAGACACGATTCCCAAATTCAGCCTAAGGCCAAATTGAATAAGCGAATAAAATTTCTGTTAGCTATGTTAATAGGCTCTATACAAGTTAGATTGTACTCTGTTACGGCTGGCTAGGTAAAGAATTTTGTGGTGTTAGACTCTTTTTTTTTGTTTTTTAGTTCAATTAGATATTTTATTTTATATTGATGATATGGAAAATTTTCTAGTTTCTATAGATGTAATTGTTACTGTTCTTTCTTTGGGTTCTTATGCCCTTAATTGAATGAACTTAAGATTTTTTTTTTGTTTAATATTTATCTTTATGTGTGGCATGTTTTAATGAATTTATTGGCCATGGTCCTATAAATGATAAGAGTTGCGACAATATTTAGAGATATGTATAGATGATACCTCAATTCTCCAAGAGGTTCAAATATGAAAGTAATAAGATAGGGAAAGGGAACATTTGGTCAGGTTTACTTTGCCATTAGAACTAATACTTACTCAAGTTTTCTTTGATGATGAGAGAGGCAAAATAGGAAAACCCTATAAAATAAATGGCACAAAAATACAAGTTTGATTATATAAGCCTACTTGAACTGCCTGCGCCAAGTGGCAATTCTATTCAGTTTAATATTTCCCAAGGACAAGCTCATAATGAAATACATGAACTATTGTCTAGATAGGTGATGCCATGGTGAACTTAACAAGGCTTCTCGTGAAGACTAGATTCCTGGGACATGGAACTATGTGTTTTGATTCTTATTGTTTTTTAATATTATCTTCATTGAGGTGGAAGATGGTTGTTACGAGCTCGTCAAATGTGATGTTTGGGTGGCCTAGAAAGATGGTTGGTGACATTAGACGTTCATATTTGAGAGTTGGGTGGATAGGTTAGCCGGCCTATCTCATTTGGATGGATGATCATGGTCTGATCCCCTTCCAATCAGCCCTGATTTGGGCCTACAATGACTTGCTTAGAGTGACATTTTGGAGGGTCCTGATCAAGTACGATAGATGAGGCATTGCAAGTTTCATGTTATTTCCCTATGGCGAATAATGTTTGTAATCAACTGATGAATGGCCTTTAATGAGGCATCAAAATCTTGCTTTTTTTATGTGCTGCTTTATTCTGGAATGCGCTCCATGATTTTTGGAAGTAGTTGTTATTTTGTTTGAAGGTCTTTTGATTGCTTTAAAATAAAACTATCTTTAATAAATTAGTGAAACATCTGTACAAATTCATAATGTGCCTAATGATAATTATTAAAAATAAAGGACGGAAGAAGTGTAAAAACCAATAGTTCAATGTGCATCCATTTGAACAGTGGGTTTGAAATTCATTGTTAAAATTGCACAGACAACGAAGGAATTGGATTTTCAAATTCATGATCCTTCAAATAAACTTTATAAATCTAAATTTCAATGTTTTGAACTTTCATCCAATCAACGGGTCATTTATTATCATTCGGTAGTTCAAAACATCTGCTCGCAAAGTCTAATTTTTCATTCAATTTTTTCAAAACCGAAGGAATTAAAATTTGATTGCTCACTTGAAATTTAGAGTCCTGTAGTTGTTATTTTGTTATTCATATCATAATGAATTATGAAGTAATTAACATATATTAGGAATTTTAGGATTGGAAGAAGTTTATAAAATTGAATTTTAAGTTAATTTATATTAAAAGAATTTTTTGTGCATTGAAAGCGACTTCCTAAGAGCTATTATCTTTGATTGTTTTTGTTAATGAATGGACATTCTACCTCCTTTTTCAAAATCAGCCTTTAAATCATCTAATAATCTCTATAAATAAACTAACTAAACGGTAGTGCATTGCTGGCACAGTCAAGGAAGGGATATATACTTATTCTAGTGTAATAACTCATTATTAGGAGAGGAACGTAAAACTTTTTTTCCATTCAATTGCTGTTTACCTAACTCATTATTAGGAGAGGAACGTAAAACTTTTTTCCATTCAGAGCCTAATCTCTAATTGATTGGGATAGGTTGGTTAGCTTAACTTTCTGTTTTATCGGGATGATTACATCTTCCACTCGTCACTGAAGCTGGCTGACAAAGGAAATTATTGAGGGAAATTTTCAGTAATGAAATGCGGTTGATAATTTCCATGTTGATAATCAACGATGAGTGCTTACACCATTCTTTTTATTTATGACATCTATAATTTCTGGTCACCTTAGGTGCCTTTTTTCTTTTTCAAGCGAGGACCATTTTTCTGCTCATGAGGCTTTCAAAGTAGGGTAAGATGGAAATGGAATATTTATTTTTGTTTTTTTGTATGTTATTAATTATGAGGAAGTTTCTTGTTAATTCCATTAACAAATTTGAGGTTTGAGCTTATATTGATGACCAATCACTTGTGCAAGTCATTTTAGTTCGGAAGTTTTAACCTTAAGGGGTATTTTCTCGCAAGTATTTAGAATTCAAGGGTATTAAAAATGTAGTGTTTTGCAAATTTTATCTATTTGGAATACTTAAAAGTTGCATGGTTGATTGTATAATAACTTATAGAGATCATCCTCTTGCACTTGGTTTAAAAAGTAAAGCCTAGGCATGACACCTGTTGGATGGAAGTTTTATGAGATTGACGTGAATGAGACTAATAATTTTAAGTGGTCTCCAGAAGGGGTTGGAACTCGGCTGCTAATATGTGGCTATCTGTGATGATTATCTATAGGGTGATATTTTATTGTTATTTTTATTTATTTATTTTTTCTGTTGTTATTTACGATTGTTTCTGACATTTAAACTAGATTTTTTTAGATTACTATTTGGCCCAAGCTTGTGGGCTTTTTTTCCATAATATTTTAAGTAATGTTCAAAATTTAGGGATCAACCAGGACTTGTTTAAATTGAAACACCTTTTGTTGTCAGTTTAAGGAATTTCAAACTTTCCATAATCATTTCTTCGGTGATATTTGATTAATATATTTTTTTGCTGTTGTTATTTGCGATTGTTTCTGACATTTAAAGTAGATTTTTTTTAGATCACTATTTAGCCTGAGATTGTAGGCTTTTTTCCTTAATCTTTTAAGTAATGTTCAAATCTTAGGGATCAACCTTGACTTGTTTAAATTGAAACACCTTTTGCTGTCAGTATAAGGAATTTTCAAACTTACCTAAAATGCATGGAATTCTGAAATTTCCTTAATTAAGGAATTTTCAAACTTACCTAAAATGCATGGAATTCAATAATTGCATTCTGAAATTTCCTTAATTAGTAAGTACTTTTGCTCTATGCAAAAGTAACTGCTGATTTGATTAATTTAGATCACTGTTTAGCCCGAGATTGCCATATCTTGTGATAAAATTTAGGAAATGTGATGTGAATGTTTGTTTTATTTTGAATAACTGATTACTATACAATTTTTTTTGTTTATAAAGAATTTAATTGGGTTTTTTTGGTATGTTTAATTTTTATTATGTTCATGATGTACAGATGACCTTATCACTTTTCTTTATTAATTTTATACCCTCCTATCTTGACCTGGATTTATTTCTATAAGAAAGATGTTAAAATAAGCATATGAAATAATGAGTCTTTTGAAAAGCTTGGAAGTTTTTATGCTGTCTTTATTTGGTTTCCTGTTATTTTCTTAGTTGATATCCTCTAAATATGAGAACTTTTTCTTATTTTCTTATATCAACTATTTGCCATTATTGACATGTTAGGTGCTCCTGAGATGCTGGGTTACTATCCGAGGGAAGAAGAAAGGACAACACATCATGCCGTTAAAGATACAGAGGCCATCAATGCATCATATGATCGTTATTTGCAAAATGGAGTATTTATACTGTCGTTTTTACCTTGTCAATTTTCTTTTCTCCTTATGATAGTATTGATTGTTTATTCATTGCTCTTGCAGATTCCTTCCTATTCTAATGCAGAACTTGTTCGGCCTGTTGGAGGACTGAATGGTCGCCCTGTTGAAGCTCCACGTCTACCAATAGTCGGAGGCATGGATAGCCGGGTCATCGGCGGCTATAGTAGAGGTAGAACTGAAGCACCTCTTCCACAGGATGCATCGAATACTTTATTTGTGGAGGGCCTTCCTGCAAACTGTACACGCAGAGAAGTGTCTCGTATCCTCGGAATAGTCCTGCTCTTCGTAAATATTTTAGGGGCATTTACATCCATAGCATCCAATTATTATTTATTTTAATATCTAACATCTAAACTTTAGTTTTTACATTTATGTCATCCAAACTTTCATATCATATAAAATATATCACTTTTTTAACTTTTGAAAAGTGAAATTCACCTTTTCATGGTGCAAATGTATGTTGGCATACATGTAAAAATTGAAGTTTATATGTTGGTCATGTAAAAACATATGAATTAAGTACATGCATGTAAATTTTCAAAAGTTTTATTTATTTTATTTCGCTGTCAGTTACACTAACTTTTACTTCTAGATGTCTATTTGGCTCCTTGACCTCTGGCTGCAGATATTTTTCGTCCTTTTATAGGCTTTCAGGAAGTGAGACTTGTGAACAAGGGATCCAGACATGTGAGTCAATATTTCTACCCTTAGTGGAACGATTGTTTACTGAGTTGATTTTAGGAAGATTTACTTGAATACCACTCAATTCTTATGTTTTTTATGCATTCTACCTTACCTATACATGAAAAAGTGTATTAAGTTTTTAAAAAATTAAAATAATGGTACTTTTGATGTGATGACATATTTGGATGGTGCAAATATAAACAGAAAACATAATTTACGTGTTGGATATGTAAATATATAACAATTGGGTGGTAGATGCATGTAAATGTCCCTTTGTTTTATCACTTATAGTTTTTTTCTTTTCTTCGCTGTCAGTCTGGAGGAGATCCACTAGTGCTGTGCTTTGTCGATTTTGTCACTGCCAATCAAGCCGCAAATGCCATGGATGCCTTGCAAGGTGAAAATAATGAACTTCAGATGTCATATCCATATGCTGTAAATCATAAATGTTTACCTGCTTGCTATTGTTTTCTTCTCCTAATTTTCCATTTTCTCTCCAAATATTATTCCAATAGTAGCTTGGCATCTTCAGGTAAGCGTTATGACATAGAAATGTTTCACAATATTTATGTGTTTTTCCTGTTTTATTTTTATTTTTTTACTCATGCTCATAACTTGCTTTGATATTGCTTATTTTTTGTTTTAATTAATTCTCTCGGCCGGCCGGTCTAATTTATGGCACTGCAATTGGATCTCTATTTATAAAAGTTTCTGTGGAGTCTGTTGTGTTTTTTAAATCATGGGGCAATTATATGAAAAGGCACTATAAACTGCAATTTACTGAACTAGCACTTTCTTTAATCTGTTTTTCAAGTTCTCATCCAAATCTTAAAATTCATGATAAAATACCAACCCCTATTTTCTATCTTACCAAATTCTCAATGATTTGATTGTGGCATATGCGAATGATTGGTTCGATAGTTCAAATAATCACCTGGGTGCTAAGTTAGTAAATGACAATGTTTCAAATGCATGTATGTAATTATCCCATAATATGGTAGGTCCTCAATTCAAAGCTGGGAAATAGATTATGGCGAAAAAAAATACTAAGTTCCTGTCAGTTTAGAGATTTGTAAAAAGGTCTGGCATGGCGTTCAAACCGGGTTCTATTGTATATGATAAAGGTTATGAAATTGTATGTTGTGATGCAATTAACATGTGGTGATCGGTAGATAGTCACGGTTCCATTTTGCAGGTTATCGATTCGATGAGCGAGACCGAGATTCGGCCTCTTTAAGGCTGCAATTCGCTCGATTTCCGGGTCCAAGGCCATCCGGCGGACCTCGTAGTAGGCGTTGATTTTATCCGGTTTCTATTTCGCGTGGCGAGCGACGATCTCGGTATTTTATGACACCTACGCACGCGGATTTAGAACTCGTTCCTTCGTTTGTTCGTTACTGGCGTTGTGTCACGTGAAGCGTTCGTTACTGGGAAATTACTATCCGACTTTCATTTTCCTGTAGAATACTGCTTATCTTATTTATGTTTTCCTCCATTGGAATACTTTAGACATCCCTTATGGCGGTCGTACTGTAACGCTTTGTATGGCATTTGGTGTTTTGTTTTATTATTGATAACTGGTTACTTTTTCGTTATTTAGGAGCGCCAGACTACTTTTGCTTTTTGGTTCACTGACAGCTTATTTAATCGGGTTGGAATTAATGATCTAAAACAAAAATCCTTTCAGCACTGCTAGTAGGTAGGCAGCAGTAATTTAATTTAAGCTTTGATTTACTTGATATTGTGCTGTATTTGTTATATATATATGATACCATTTACATTGTGAGGGGGAATATTGCATTTCTTGTCTATTATTGACTCATTAGGTGTTAGATATGTAAATACATAGGAATTGGGTTTAAGTGTATGTATGTGATAATTTTGGGGGGCATGCATGTAAACATGAATATTTTGTTGTTAGGTATGATTGTTTGATGGTAGGGTTTTTCATCAGCTGTGGAATGGCTTTCTAAATATAAGCTTTGGTTTCTATTTCTGTAATTCAATTTTTGTATGGATATGTATTTGATTGTGCGTTGTGTGCCTCTTGGGCGATAAGTTTGGCGTTTCTTGCTTAGCATCTCATATATATATATATATATATATATATATATATATATATACATATATGTTTATTATTTATATATTATTAAAAATAAATTTACATGTTTTTATAAAGAATATATAGGGTGTTGTAAATGTTTAAAAAAATAAGTATATTTATTTGCACGTCAAATATATTTTGATTCAATTTAAAACATGAATTAAATAAAAAATAAATTTATCTTTGATTAAAGTTAAATTATAAGTTAACATTTCTTTTTTCCTAATCGTTAAGATAAACAATTTCTATTTATATAAGTTTAAATTTTTTCTAAAACTATGAAAATGAATTTGGCTTTTGAAATTGTTGGGATCATTAATAATTTTGTTGAACCTAGATTTGTTCGTTAATCACGCCTAATAATTAAGTTATAGAAATGTAATATGTTGTATTAGTGTTTTTCAAACTGTTATATTTATTGTTCACATTTATAGCTACATTTTCTTTTGACATATTTTGTCTCGCTCGGTCGACCTCGAAGGGGCTGCTGTTTAGGCTGAGCGAGCATTTGGTAGCCAGGCTGTGTCTTATAAAGATATCATGGTTTAATTAATTCCTGCTCGGTAAGCTTTTTAGTATGTTAGTTTTCTCGTCCGAATGACTGAAATGCCCTCTCCTCTCTCTTTCACCCTTGGTTGTTTAGGTTGATCTGCCTTAGGCTCTTTATAGAGATCGATCTTCTAATTGGCCACACCTTGAAGTTATTATCTTGTCTTTAAAAGCCATCCTAGCTTAGATATAACAATATCTACACATATATGTACAAAGTGCAGTTGCAACAAGAATCGTAGACAACCATTTTTATTTCCTTCCTTACACACTCATGCACCTTTGCATTTACTATATTCTGATGTATGAGGTCCAACCACAAAAGTATCCACTCAAGACTATAAATATTTATTGTTTCTTATTGATGATTTTTTGCGTTTTTGTTGGGTGTTTCCAATGCGGAGTAAAACAAAAACTACTGTGATTTGTATCAATTATATCAATTTGTTTCAAAATAAATTTAACACCACAATCCACATTTTCCGATCTGATGGGGGTGGGGGATATAATCTTCTCAATTCCTAACCCACAATGGGATCCTCCACCAATTTTCATGTCCCCACACTCAATAACAAATAGTCCTTAAATGATCACAAAGGGGCTTTAAATTCTACTTATTCTTTATTCATTCATTAGATGCTTGTTTTTAGTGTTATGTAACAATTTTAGGCTTCAGAGCTAATTTACTCGGTATATCTGTGGTTGCTGCTCTTTTATTAGCAAGGAGGAATGCCAGAAGATCCAAGCCATATATAACGGCAGCTTTAGGTTGAATGCATCAAAGTGCTATGTAAACTTCCATGTGTGCTACATATGCTAATTTTCCTAGTTATTATTATCATCATATTTGTGGAGGCTTCTTCTAGGTAGAATTCAAAGCTTAGAGTTTTGGAGAAAGTGTGCTTGCATGTGGTTCCTGCTGCTGGAGATTATTTAGACCACTATTGGTGGTAAAATTGGTGCAACATGATCAGCTCATGCCTCGAATTTCAGCTCAGTAACTTCTCAACAGAAGTGTTTGATATGTAAATAGGTTTGGAATGGATAGAAGTTCAGCTCTGTAACTTCTCTTCAGCATTCATTTTAGATTGAGATCTGCAAACCTGTTGGTGAGCAGATCTGTCATTCTGGAGCTTTGTGTTAAATTGATACCATTACTATATTTAATTCAAACTTTGTTTAATAATCTGCATTACCAACATTCCCATATTGCAAATGATCGGGGCATTTACATGCATACCAGCCAAATCTTACTTTTACATATCTAACCTCTAAACTTTTGCTATTTTACTTTTATTACAAATGATAGGAACAAGGAAGTTGTTGTGCCGCCATATGTTTTGTTGGGGCTGCGTCGATCAATTGCTGGCGAACAAATATTACGTTTAGAGTCCAGACGTAGAGATACGTTTAGAGTCTAATGAAATCACGTCATGTGGAGGTGACAGAAAAATTAAAAAAAAAAATCATTTTAGCACATGAGAATATTCTCCTCGCGTTATTCCATATTATCCAGGTGTTATGTGGTGATATTCATGTATTATTGTGTTCTGAGAATATTCTCGATGTTATAATATCACAATAACACATCAATACCATCACAATAACACCTGAATAATGCAAAATAACATGAGAGAAATATTTCCTTGTGTTACCCGGCCGGATAAAAGAAAACATGTTTTTTTTTTTTTCTATGACTCTTTATGCTCATATTTCGATGAATGGAAAAGTGGCTACCTATTGCCTTTTGTTCAATAATAATAATAATTGTTATTATTATTATTTAACTTTATTTCATGCATATGTTGATCACCCCTGATCGATTTCTTTGGGACAAATAGTTGAATTCCATGAATTGATTAATCAAGTTCCTCGAGTCCTTTTGGTCGACACCTAGTGGACTGACATTCCTAGCTCTGCTAACTTGAGTGAGCATTCATGAGGCATTCGGGAGGTGCAAAAAGAGATAAATTGACATATATTTGACTAGAATAGAAATTTATATTAGTTCACAACTTTTCAAGGATAAAAAATTTTAAGGTGCTATGCTCCACGTGCGGGGCAACTCCTTCTCGGTGTGTGTTCGTAGCTTGTAGGCTTTTTGTGCTACCCTTTTGCTGATGATCAATGATCTAGTCCATGTTTAATTGAGTTTATTCAATGGTTGGGCCTCATGCGGCTGAGTAGACCTTTTTTAGTATGAAATCTCCTTCACGGAAGATTTTCTCTCGGACATATTTGTTGTGATACCTGACAGCCCTCCTCTTAATTTCTTCCTGCCTGAGGGCTAACTGCATTTATTTCTCCTAAATTTGCGTCAAGTGCTAGTTCCAATCCTTCCTTATTGACTTCTAACCACTCACTTAGATTCCCTTCGTCGATCATAGAGGTGACGACCACTATTTGATTGTGAAGGTTGTACTCTATGGGCAATATGGCTTTGGTTCTATGTGATAACATAAATAGAGTTTGACTAGTCTCTATTGACTGTGTTGTTTGAATTACCCAAAGGAAGGACGAAAGAAGATCAACCTAATTGCCTTTGATCCTTTGACCTTCTTCCTGAGCAGGTTAAATATGATCTTGTTGGCGACTTCAACTTGCCCATTCATTCGAGTATTGTTGATAGAGACAAATTTGAGGCCGATTCCTTGAGTTTGACAAAAGTTTCTGACCCCTTGATTGAAAAATTATGTCTCATTTCCAGTAATGATTGTGAATGATAGACCATAACTGTAAATATGGTTTGTTTGGTTGAAAACACGAATGATGTTGATCGTTATGCTAGCAAAAGCATTGGCATCAATCCATTTGGAGAAGTAATCGACTGCCACCAACATGCACTTTCCCTGCCTTTTAGAAGATAGAAAGGATCCGAGGATATCAGGTCCTCAGACAACAATGGCTATGGGCTAAAGATGGGTTGTATCTCATGCGACGATTATGTTGCAATGTGGTAAATTTTTTTGCATTGCTTGCATCTCTTTGAGAATTCCTCTACATCTTATTTAAGTATCTACATCTTATTTAAGTATCGGCTAGAAGTATCATTTTTATTGTATCAGGTTGGCTAATGTTTTCCCTCTAGAATGACTCCCCTCGCCATAATGCTTTTATATGAGAATTCCTTCAACCTCATTTTCGCATACACATCTCACGCATAGGAAAGTGACCTACCTCTGAAATAACTTGTCGTTCATTATAAGATACTAGGCGGCCTTGAAATTTAAGCACCTTGGATTAACAATGTCCTTGGAGATGTCTCCCATCTTCGAGAAAATAAATATAACCTATCACACATCGTTAGACAAATACAACTCCCTCGCATCATCCATAACCGAGCAAACCGACCTCCATTCACTAAAGAGAACAAACCAAGAAGAAAGGCGGGAGCTGAGGCACGTCATCGCCACTCGACTCAGCTCACCTCAAATAACAGAATGATTGATAGAACATACCACCAAAGGAGTTAGCACTGATCCTGACCTACATCTGGCTCAACAAAATAAATGCATTATCATTCCAGCTATTGTATTTGGTTGATTGAAAAATTATAAAGTAAAATTTTTTCTAACTATGCAACTCTCTTATTTTTCAGTGATTCAATAATCAAAATCTCTTAATTTTTTAACTCAAATGGAGAAATGAGATCAATTCTGATTAGTTTGATTTAACCTTCATCATTTTTATTATATTAATGATTTAAGCTGCCAATGAACGTGCTAACATAAGTCAATTGAATAATGCGAAATATATATATATATATATATATGATATTTTATTTATGCATGAAAAAATATATTTCATTTTTAAAAAGTTAAAATAGTTATAATTTTTATTTAATATGAAAATTTTGATAAATACGATAAATGTAAGAAAAAAACAAAATTTAGGTGTTAGACATGTAAATGCATAAATATTAAGTGGTATTTACGTAAATGCCCCTAAAAATTTCATGATATATTCACTATTTTCTCTACAATCATATGCATACCTTTGCCGAAATAATACTCCAATAACTTCAAAATATAGAGAGAAATGAAGCATACAAGAATGATATTGGCTCTGCTCACCATTTCCTCAAGCAAAGGAGAAATATTTGCGTAAGTAAGACGTGACGTACGCAAAGCTGCGTACGTCTGGTATGTTACAAGGAGGGTATTAGGAGTTATATCCGTGTGATACCCCTAAAACCTCCCTGTAATTTACCTATACTTAATAAATTATGCGCTTCTGTTTTCATATATTTCTAAGTTACATGTATATTACAGAGAGATCACAGGAGGAATAACACATATATAACCCTTAATACCCCCTCCTTGTAACCTACCTGACATACACCATACGACAAATAATTACTATACGACAAATAATAAAATAATTTATAAAAAAACAAACGAAAAAGACAATATTATTTTTTTTTGACCTTATTACAAATGTAATACTAATGTTTGTCTGAGAAAATGTGACAGTTTTGCTACGTATGAGAGCTAACATTACCATGTGCCCGACTAATGATGATGTATTTAATACAGCCAAAACAGCTTGCTTCATATCCATTATTATTTTATCTTCAGAAATTGCAAAAATACAGACCATATTTACATAAATATAAAAACAATTATAGATTCATGTAATAATAATAAATGATTGAAACGTATTATTATTTGTAATTATCTAAGGCATTAGATGGTAAATGGTAGGAAAAATATTACATCAGGACTCCTGACGTAGAGCTACGTTCGGAGTCCAATAAAATAACGCCGTGTTGAGTTGACAGAAAAATAAAAAAAAAAATTATTTTAGCGCAAGAGAATATTCCCTCCGTGTTATTTGACATTATTTAAGTGTTATTGTGGTGGTATTCATGTGTTATTGTGTTCTGGGAATATTTCCGGTGTTATAATAACACACATCAATACCACCACAATAACACCTGAATGACACGGAATAATACAGGAGGAATATTCTCCCGTGTTACCGGGCCAGATCACAGAAAAATGAACGTGTTTTCTTGAAGCCACGTGTTCGCATATCAATGGACTTCGAACGTAGCTCTACGTTACGAGTCCTGATGTAATATTTTTGCTAAATGGTGATGGTGATGACACAAAATTAAATATAAAAAGTGCATTGTCAAACAAACCTGCAAGCAACATAAAGGGTGAATTTTATAATTTATAAAAAGTCAATTAAAATTAATATTATACATTTTTTAAATATAAGTTAAATGATAATTATAAAATAATCCAGAATAAATTTAAGTCAGAAAGTCTTTTCATGATTTTTTTGAACTATAATAAAATCTGATCATGGTTTGAATTATAAATTTGGGCCAAAAAGTTTTTACTTTACATATAGCATGAAATAAATTTAAAGATTATAAAAGTCAACCTGATCAAATTTTTTAAGTAGGATGCAAGTTGGCCGCAGCAAAAGGCAGGTTTAATTTACTAAAAAAATGACGCATTACAAAAAAGTAATAAAAAGTTATAGTCATGTTATTTAAATACACATCTCAATCAAATTTTATATGAAATTACTGCATTTTGACAGCTTTTCAAAATAGCTGAAATTAGCATTTTCACATCATTCTGACTAGGTGCGGTGACAGTTTTAGCTGCGGTCTCGCTTCTTAAAAAAAAAAAATAATAATAATAACTACAACAGCTTTTTGAATAACAGATTATTTTTTAACAGCTTATTAACAGATTATTAATAAGTTGCAATTGTCTCAAAGAGAACTTATGTCTAATTGAACAAAATAATATAATAAATATTAAATTATTATAATATAATTTAAATGATGGAATGCTGACACAACAATGATTTTTTCTCTAATTCAATATAAATATTCTAAATCAATTTGAAATAGTTTAAACATAATTCTACACTAAAATTTTGAAGAAATATTAATTTTGAAAATGGGTCTGAAGACCGATTTATGGTTGAACCAGTCAAACGAGCCGATACAAAATGATTTTTAAGACTATGG
>NW_018250322.1:245440-257144 GCF_001263595.1 Phalaenopsis equestris | reverse complement strand
TAAACTAATTTAAAATTTAAGTTTGGGGGAGGGGAGAAAATTTTTAAAACTAAACCTTATTTGTTCTGAGTAAAATATATTTTAAAAAATTACTTTAATATAACATGTGGTATGTTGAGATAGCTTGAGATAACTATATTTTTGAGTTTATAAATACTACAATAAACTTAAGTAAATTTTTTTAATAATAAGATTAATTCTGGATTTGAAATATTTAGTATAAGAGCATAAATTTTGTTTTTACTATTTAAAATAAAGAAAATTGTATTTTGGGAATGTTAAAGATCTTGAATTTTTATTTGAAAAGAAAGAATTGAGACTTTATGAAAAATCTTTTTTAAGTCTAATACACATTTAATCAAGTAACGAAATTTAAAAAGTTTTTAACTTTAGGAAAAGGATGGCAGAGTTCAAAATCATTAAAGACTATCCAAATATATTAATCCTCACATGACATAAAAAGAAAAAAAAAAGAGAAATGATTAAAAAAGATCCTGAGAAAAAGGAAAAGAAAAATAAAAAGAAAAGAAAGCAAAAAATAAAAATAAATGGAAGAAGCTTGAGGAGATGCCTAATAAAAAATTGGCTTTACTTAAATCATCTTAAGGAAAAAGGACTTAATTACATGTCTAAGCTTATTTATGAAGTATTAGCATCCTTACTAGTAAAGTTCTCATGATATTCTTTTTCATGTAATTTTTCTAAGTATTTTTAATATGACAAATTACAATTATTCTTGAAATAAATAGAAAATCAGAATTCTTAAACTTGGCTACTAAATATTTTTACATTCTAGTTTTAACCTATGTTATTAAAAATCTTTCTAATGTTTCATTAATGCATTTATAAAACAAAAACTATAGAAATCTTCAAGTAAAACTCACTTCCATAAGTGATATATATATATATATATATATATATATATTATGTGATATGAAAGATTTAAGTTGTTTTAATGGAACAAATAAAGCAGGTGTTAGATTGCAAATTCATAGGAATTGGGCGATATTTATGTAAATGCCCCAAAAAAAAATTGTCTGATTTCATCTATAATGGCTGGGTTCAAACTACTTATGGCATCTGAAAGCTGTTGTGATAAATCTCCTTCAGTTATAATTATAGCTTGCAACGCCAGCGGTTGCAGTGGGAAACAGGAAGAAAGATAGCTCCGACAATGCGAGGAGTAAATGTAAATAAGGATTAAGAAGGGATAATCAAGCTATAATGGAGATTAGGAATTACGTTAACAATGATAAGATTGTTTTTTCTGTGTTTAAATCTTACAAAAGGAATTGAGTGCTGTGCATGTAAATGCCCCTATTTGTTTTTATCAATCCGACTAATAAAAATGATCAAGATTAGAACTATATTACTCATAGAAAAACTAACCGATTCCCCAATCAAATTGCTGTTTATGGTCAATTTTGTGCGAAAATGCTTTTGAATTTGAACAGAACCAGACAAATGACAGATTTATGATTGAATCGGCTGGTTCCATATGTTCTTAAAGTGACTAAAAGTGCATCTTCAGATATTCTTCAAGTACGGGCCATCATTTGTTGCATCGTTGAGATATATACAACAAAAATGTTATACGTCACTACGGCGCATTGATACATATTCAAGAATTATGAAGGCTAACGTGTATGCAAGAATAACATGGCTAGATATTACATAGAAAGTTTATAGCCTAAATATGTAACTTGATGGTCAACAAAAATGAATTAAAGTAGAAGATTTATAAAGTCACAGCTAAGGTATTAAGTTAAATCTAAGATGACGATTTGGATTAAGGCGGTAAACGAGCCAAGTTTGAGTGAGCTCAGGCTTGATTCATGTTTGACTTGTTCGAAGTTAGCTTGTGTTCGAAATTGCTCGTAAACGATGTGTTCGTATCCGACTTTATTTACATATTCTTGGTCGTCTTCGGCTCGAAATTGACTCTTTTAAATTAATTAGAACAATAGATGTAGAATATTGGATTCGAACCAATACCATTCTTATGAAACAAAAAACGCAGACCCATATGATCACAATTGTTGTGGTGATTTAAACTTAGATATAAATATATATAATATATTATTATATAAATAACATATATAATTACCTTATTTCAATCTAAAAAGAGTTGAGCATGATTTAACAAAAGGTCGTTTGTATTTAGCTTGCTTAGTTAACAAGAGATTCAAACACAAGTTATTTAACAAGCTGTTCTTGAACAATGAGCCGTGATCTGTTGGTAGAGCAGTCTCTTTAAAGGTAGTAAGTCTCCCCAGGTCACGGGTTCGAATCCCTCAGTGTGTAGGAATTGGTACTCGAATATTTAACACAAATAGAGATAGTCGGGGCTCGTTTAATAGCCTCAGACCATTCCTTATATATATATAAGATTTGAATAAGTCGCTCCACATTAGACTCCTCGGTCAGTTGAAATAAGAACTATTCTAACCAAACATTCTGAGATACTATATTTTAATCAGTCACCACGAGTTTTAGCAGTATTAAGCTAATACATCATGCAAAAAATGCACAATAAATTTAGGAGCAACGTCTCACAGCCATAAGGCCTATGTACTTTGATATTTATCAGACAGTTGGCTAATCTTACGCCCTTTCAGACTATATAGTTTGAAAAAATGTTTAAAATTTATTTACATCATACTAAAGATACGTTCATCAGTAATTTATTTACTTTGGTATCGCTTTTACAATAAGAATTCTAGACATAAATGCAAGAGAAAAAGCATCATATAAACACAGATCGAGAATCAGACTGCAAACCTTGGAGATTCCCGGCGGAAAATATGCTTAATCCTCACCTGAACCACTCCACAGACCCTCTGCACCTCTCCAGCAAGCTTCGCCAGCTGCTCGATTCCCATCTTCTTCTCCGATACCACCACCAAATCCGCCCCCCCCCCCCCCCCCCGCCGCTAAAGTCGTCTCTCTCCAAAGTCTCTCGAATTCCTCTAAAACATCTGCAACCTCCCGCACCCCTCTCTTCTTCGCAACCACCATCCTCACCAGCGCCACCAACCGCCGATCGAACCCCCCGCGATCAACCGTAGCCCGCACCGCCTCCGCTCGCTCCTCATCTGCGATGGAGGAGTCGGCAATGATTGAAACGATGGATGACGCCAGACGATGTACGTCGCGAGCAATGGCGGCTAGGGCTACGGCTCCGCCGCGTTTGGAAATGTCGAAGAGGGCGGCGGCGTAGCCGGTGGATGCGCGATGGTGAGTCCGTCCGGTGAGGGTGGTGGAAGGTGGAGATGGGGTTGAGAAGAAGGGGAACAGAGAGAGGGGTTTTGAAGAAGCAGAGAGGGAGAAGGGGGAATTAGGTTTGGGGGAAGAAAGATTTGGGAATGAAGAAGAAGGAGGAGGTGGTTTGAGGAGGTGTGGGGTTTCGCGATGATTTGAAGGAAGGAAGAGAGCGGAGACTGGAGATGCGAGAACGTCCATTGAAAGAGTGAGAGAGGAGTGGAGGAGGATACTTGGGTTTGGATGGAGGGATAAGGCCATATTTATAGCTTGAAGAAGAGGGGGAGAGATGCGTGGCTTGCAGCCGCCCGAAGCTTGGAATTTCATTAGTGAATCAAAAGAATACGATGTCAGTGTCGAATATCAAAAACTTGAGTCATGCAGCGTATAAATGGGTGAAATATTTGCGTACATAAGATGTACGCAGCGCTGCGTACATCAGAGGTTATTCTGGAGGTACAGGGGAGTTATATTCGGGTTATACCGGAGGTTACAAGGGGTATAATCCAGATAAAACCCCATTGTACCCCCTGAATAACCCCTGATGTACGCAGCGCTGCGTACATCTTATGTACGCAAATATTTCTCCATACTGGGGGCAGCTTTTGTGTTTCAGATAAGAGTTTATTCTAAAACATGACCTCCAAGGTCGACTGCGGGGTCGACCTGCATTTAACATAAAAAACATAAACGCGGCAGGCAGCGTTTTCAAAAACGTGCAAACCAAACGGTTAGACGGCGTTTTCAAAAATACCGCCGCACTTATAAACTGCCCCAAACAGGCCCTGAAGGACAAAGTTGATTGAGCCCATCGAGAATGCTAAAAGAATCCATCATAGCTCTCCTAAACAACTAAACCAACACTTGAACCTGAGAATACCTCCATGACCCTAAGAGTCGTCTAGTTGAATCTAGGCTCACCAGGCATAGCAAAAGCAACTTCTAGAAGAGATTCAGCTACACTCAAGACAATTTAAAGATTTAGGTTAGGAGAAGAACTTATATACAAACGACAACTCGAGTGAGAGTTTTTTCTTGGTTAAGGAGAATGCATATAGTTTTTTAAATTATTTTCTTGAGTAGTTTTTAAGTTATGAGATGTAAATATTCAATAAATAAAAAATTAAATTATTTTTGTCTCAAATTGTGTGTCTGATTTTTATTTTTTTATTTATTAGGCAGGTGACTTCATCTTTTTTGAGGAGGTTTGACTTCCAAGCCTACCCTATAAGTAGGGCTCAGTTTATGAAATTTGCAGGTGATCATTTTATAATCTTTTCTTTTGTCGGTTCTCTCAACTTTCTCATGGTGCTCAAATATTCTAAAGAGCTTATTGATATCGTTTCAGCCTAGAAAACTTTTATCTTGTCGGCTCGCCAGGTGGAGAGTCTTTTAGGTTCTTGCATTTACAAAAATATCATGATGTTGAGGTCGATCAGAAGTAACGCTCAGTGACTGAAATTTATTATAGTGACTTAGTTTTTTTAAATAGATCAACTCAAATGTGGGCTTTGATTGTCGTTTTGTCGAGAGTTGCAGGTGATCCTTAACCAATTTGTCGTCATTCTTGCACAAGTGATTTCGAACTCCATTGATGCCGCAATGACTTTTGTGGCCTTTCTTTGGCAATTTTGCATCACATGATCGGTCGACCTTTTCTCTTACTTTTAACTTTAAGATCAGTCGAGACGGCTACTCCATGTTCTCCATGGGTACAAACCTTCACCTCATGGGAGTAGAAAACAAAATCAAAGACCGAAAGAGGAAGTTCTTGGTAGGCTCTTATCAAGGAGAATGGTGGTTGGCGTTCGAACTGTCGCGTGCTCCCCGAAAAAGATGAAGCAACTACCCAACTTCTTGTGAGATTATAGGCATATTATCGAGGGCCAAGAGTTGTTGCTGCTCCAGTACCTGAATGCTGATGTTTTGAACATGTCCCCGTAGAGTGGGAAATTGAGCACCATGATTGACAGATTATGAGAAGCCTCTGATGCCGTGAGGCCAAGCAAAGGTCGCAGAGGTTAGAGGCTACTATCAAGGTGGCTGAGAAGAAACTGAGGGCAAAAGTTGCCCAATCATAGTCGGTTGCTGCCACCTGCTCGCAGCCATTGCTAATTCCCTCTCATGCTGGAGTAACAGGTAATTTGTTCATTTTCTACCATCAAAATAACTTAACTAAATTCATTTTTGGAGAGTAAAGATTGACCGTGTGGTTTTTTCGACTGATTCAGGAGCCTCTGGAGTTCATCAGGAAGAATCCATCTAAAGAATCTCATTTTCTTCCAGAGAGGAGGTTGACCTTGATCGATGATGATAAAGAAACCTGACCGCTGAACATCTCCTATATAGACACTTAGTCAAGAGGTGAGGTGGGTCACCCCTTGCTCATGCAGTTGGATTCGGGTTCAGAGGTTGATGGCGATGTTGATATTGATGATGAGACGTAGTCTGATCAATTATAGGGTGATACTCTGCACTGAGAGGCGAAGACCCTCATTGAAGATGTATCTTTGCCCCCTCCCCCTTGACAGAAATGAAAGGTTCTCCCCTTGGTGGGTTTCATCCATGGGTAAGAGCTCTAATGTTTGGTCAAGTTTTGCAAGATGTTTTTCCCTAGTGACATTGAGAGAGACTGGTATATGGATAAGCTAGTGGCAATGAACTACCTCTGGCTCTTAGCAGAGGTCATTCGATCTGACTCCTTTGAGCAACAACTGAAGAGTTTGAAGGGAGTGGACTTCAACTAGACCAGGAACTAATTACATTTAATGACATAGTCAGCTACGCACTACTGAACCAAAGGTCATTGTTGAAGGGAAGATAAGAAGGTGACCGCCGAGAAGCTGATGATCAAAGTGATCGCCTAATGGAGGGAGGTTGAGAAAAGAGCCATCCAAACAGAGAAGCTATTAAAGTTCCACACCGAGAGTCAGATAAAGAAAAATAAGGAATACAAAGAAACCATCACAACCTAGAGGAGGAGAACAAAAAGCTAAAGATGGTGAGCAAGTTAGAGGTCTCTCCCAACAGCTTCGGGTAGGCATATCCTTGACCGCCCGTAGTTTAGTAAAAGAGGGTCGATTGACCCAAAGTGGCCAACCTAGAGCAGTTGTCCAACATTCTTTCTAACCCGACATAATACAATGAGAAATATATCGGAGCGGGCGGAGGAGATGTTAGTGTTGGCCGGTTGACTACTCTTTTGTTTCTTTCTTTCTATTTTTTTTGTTTGATCCTGTAAAACTTAAAAAAGATTTTTAATTGTTTTGAGTGGTCTCGACCGACATTTATTGTAAAGGGGTCGACAAAATGAAACTTGTAAAAATTTTTCATATCAAATGAAGGAATTATTTTGGTTCTTTTACATGTTGTTTTTAACTTATGTTCCTTTTTATTTTCCTTTATTTTCCTTTTACATGTTGTTTGTTAGAAGCATGACAACCAACAAAATATTTGGATGCGATATTATTACCATATATGGTTTATGTTGTCTACTCAATCCATAACTTACCCTTTTCTCCCACCCCCTTCACTAGACTAAGCAAGTGCCTTGGTCGGCCCATACATTTTGCTAGGTGGGGATTTTGTTGCTATCTTCATGGGGTAACCAATGAAACTTGTCGCCATAGTGAATTACACACTACTCAGTGCAAATCTTGTCGCTAAGAAGTAGAGAACCACCTTTGGGACTATGCGTTTGCCAAGCTAGAGAGTAGAAATTCTAGTGATTGGCAATGAGCCGACCTTTTTGAGTTTTCTATCAATTGGATATCTTATGTCGTTGTTGGATTTTAGGTCGTTATTTTGTCGATCATACATCTTGTGTCATTGTCAGATTTTATATGGTTATTTTACCGATTAGACATCTTATGTTATCGGATTTTAGATGGTTGTTTTACTAGTCTGACATCACGTGTCATTGTTGATTTTATCCTGTCATCGGTTCCCTAAGTGTAGTATAGCTCAAAGTCACCGGGGATCACGAGTTCCCCGAGTGCTTAACCATACTTGAAAATTTTGCATAAAATCTTAGTTGAATAATATTTTTATTATTTTCTCTCAATAAATATTACAAGTATATGTAGTGAAACCATCTTGATTGATTTTTTGGCTATAATGAATATTTTGTAAGGAAAAAACGATTTTACATTGTCTCCACTCCAAGTTTATAAGACTCCCTTCCTGGTGTATATCTTTAGTTTGTAGACTCCTGACACTACTCGTCAGTCGATGATGAATGCACCCATTTAGGTTTGGTCGAGTTTGTCGATCTTATGGCCTTGTGCGGTTGGACTGACTTTCCTTAAGACAAGGTCCCCTGAGCTGAAGATTTTCTCCTTAACGAGCTAATTGTAGTAGTTTTCGGTGCGCTTTTTAATTTCTTCCCGTCAAGGCCAATAGTGTTTGACTCTTCTCTGTTAAGTCGAGTGTTAGTGCCACGCCTGTCTGCCTTCTGCTATTCTACTACTGGTTGTGGAGGTTGTACTTGACCTGCAACATGACCTCCATCCCATGCGACAACATGTAAGGAGTTTGACCGGTCGTCGTCGATGGAGTGGTCTGGATGGCCCATAAAGTTGACAGAAGCAAGTTTGCCCGACTATCTTTTGCTCCTTCTAGTTTCTTTCTTAATAAGTTTAAATGATCTTATTAGTAGCTTTAGCTTGGGCATTTGTTTGAGAATGGTTTACAGGGCTATTCTTTTACTGATGCCTTGGCTTTGATAGAAGCCTTTTGCTCTCTGATCAACAAACTATATCCCATTGTCGGTGACGAGTACTATCAGAGGCCTATTGACAAAATAATTTCTGTCAAGATGAAGTTTCAGATGACTTTGTTGTAATTTGAGCAAGCGTATTGGCTTCAATTCACTTCAAAATGTAGTCCACAGTGACTAGGAGGAATTTGCACAAAGGTGGAAAATGGCTCGAGTATGCTAAGTCCTTATACAATGAGGGGCCAAAGACTAATAATCAACTGCAACTTGTGAGCCGGCTGGTGTTGCAAGGGGTATACTTTGGCACTGCTCACATCTCTTATAAAATTCTTTCACATCCTTCAAGGGTGTGGACCTAAAATAACCCTGTCACTGAATTTTGTGTGTCAATGTCCTCCCTTCGAAGTGAGGCCCGCACTCTCCAGAATGTACTTCTCTTAGGATGTCTTCAGCTTCATTTTGCTTGACACTCCTTAAATAGATTGAGGTCGTGAATTTTCTAAAAAGGGTCCTACCAATCATGAGGTACTGCGCGGACTTAAATTTAAATCTCATTAGATAAGTGATTTCTTCAACAAATTTTTTTGGTTTCTACGCATAAGGCGTAAGGGTTTACTTAGCTCTTTGTTCCTTCAAATTGTACTTCCATCATCTTATGTTCCTCAATAGTTGGCAGAACAAACTTCTGGGGGTCCCTTCCCCCAAGTGAATGCATCTAGATAGGAGATCATCAACTTGATTATCCTCCTGACTGACATGTTAAATTTTAAAGTTGTTGAATTTCTAAATTTCCATTTTAACTTTGCTGAGGTATTTTTTCATCGTTTCATCTCTAGTTTACTCCATATTCACTTGGTTCACCACCAGCTGCAAATCATATTTTACTATGAGGTGTCGAATGCATATTTCATAAGCCAAACACAAGTAAACTATTAAAGCTTTGAACTCAGCCTGATTATTAGTAACTCCAAATTTGAGACAACTTAATGGTAGAAGTATTCTCTACTGGGATTACTTAGCACCAGTCTAAATCTAGCTCCTGCATGGCTAGAGGCCCCAGTGATGTGAAAAACCTATGTTTGGTTACCGATGTCAACCTCATCATATCTAGGTTGTGTGGATGTGGTGGTATGTGGTTTGGATGTGGTGGTGTGGTGTGCAGGTGGTGATGATAGTGCTGGTGATGAGGCAAGGTGATGTGTAGATAGATATGGTGGCTGTGGTTGTGATGTTATGATGGTGTTACAGATGTTACTGTTTTTTTTTTTTTTAATCTCCCTTGAACTTATGTTGTCTAGTTCTTTATATGCTAATTTTCATAATGGTCATATGATTTTTTAGGCATGTGAAAATTATGGTGTTGTTGGTGATACTGAAATATGGAGCTCTATTCTCTATTTGGTGATGCCAAGATATGGTGCTCTGGTTAGTGGTCGAGGTGATTTTGTGGTTGATTTTTTGATTATGTTATTGGTGGTGTTTGATGTGTTATGTTGTTGGTGTGCTATGATTTTGGTGGTATTTAGTTTGGTGTGAAAATGTGGTTTTGATCATGTGGTGGTAGGTGATGTGGATGTGGTGGTGTGGTGTGATGTGTTATTGATGTTATTTGTGGGTGGTGTAGAGGTGATAGTGTGGTGCGGAGGTGGTGTTTTGGTGTGCTCCTGGCGTTGGTGTTTTGGTGACATGGTGGTGGTGTGCTATTGATGTTGGTGGTAGGTAGTGTAGAGGCGATGGTGTGGTTTGGTGTGCTATGGATGTTGGTTGTAGGTGGTGTGGAGGTGTTGTTGTCTAGTATGGAGGTGGTGGTGTGGTGCTGGTGTTTGTGTTTTGGTGATATGATGGTGGTGTGTGGCTTGAAGAAGGTGGTGTGGTGTTGGTGTTGGTGTTTTGGTGATATAGTGGTGGTGTGTTATCGATGTTGGTGGAAGGTGGTGTGGTGTTGGTGTTTAGGTGATATGGTGGTGGTGTGTTGTTGATGTTGATGGTAGGTGTTGTGGAGGTAGTGGTGTGTGGTTTGGAGATGGAGGTGTGTTGTTGGTGTTGGCGTTTTAGTAATATAGTGGTGATGTGTTATTGATGTTGATGGTAGGTGGTGTGGTGGTGGTGGTGGCGTGGTGTGTTAGGTTTGGAGTTGGTGGTGTGTGGTGTGGATGTAATGGTGTGGTGTGGAGGTGGTGATGATAATGATGGTGATGAGGTGGTGTCATGTGTTTATAGATATAGTGGTGGTGGTGGTGATGCGGTGGTGGTGTTGTAGAAATCTCTGTTTTTATTTTTTTTAATCTCTCATGCATTTATGTTGTTTAGTTCTTTGCATGTTATTTTTTGTAGTGGGTAAGACAAAAGAAATCGGTTTGACAGCTGCATGGGATAAAGAGATGACATTGATATTTTGTGACCTCTATGTCAAAGGAGTTTAGTTGGGAAACATACCAACCACCTATTTTAACAAAAAATGTTGGCATAAAATGATAAAAAAATTTAAGGAAAGCACATGAAAAGATTATAATATAATGCAATTTAAAATGATATTATCATATTATCAATCAGTATTTTAATAATCATTTTTTAATATTGGTTATTGTATTACTGTTTAGTGAGATATCCATTTTTATTTTGTAATGTTGGAACTCGATATTTATTTTTTAAGTATGGATTGTGCTAGCAAGATTAATTTTGTTATAAACGACATTATGGTACAGAAGCAAAATGTCATCTGTTTAGAAATAGTTGAAACACAACTATTTCAAAACTGTAAAAAACAAACAGATAGTCAGTTTATCCATAATAGTTTTCAACAACAGTTGTTACGCAACTTTTAAATAAGCTGCAGCTGCCTCAAACAGACCCTCCTTAAATCTATTTATAGAGTCTGGGAATGCTTCCTCTGCAAATAAGAAATTCAGATCACTCGATCGAATAACCCAAAGAAATTCTCATGATCAAACGACATTTTATGGACATTTAAGTGCCTTCATGATGTCAAAATTGAGCGATTTTGGGCTCATTGGATTCGTCTCACCAAGTTGCTCGAGTTGAATTTGTTATATTTGGAATCCATTTGACCAATTAGTTGCCCAAAACTTTTAAAATTAGTTTAACGACTTCATCCGATCTTCATATGACTTGGTTTAAGATAATTTTGGTGTCTTAGACTTGTATCGTAGAGTCGGTCAATTTGGTTGTAAGTTTGCTAAAATTAAATTTATGAATGATTTTTAATTTGAGTTTAAATGTTTTTTTGCTTCAAAAATATCTTGAGATTCATGTCAAATCGCAAAATTTGCTAATAGCATATCGTATACATCTTCACAGGTTGTAGTTTACATACAAGCCATCTAATTCTAATATGATTACAAAATATTGTACGGTCTTCATAATACCAGTTTCTGAATGTTTGTAGAACCTGAAAAATACCACTATATTAGGGCTTCTATAGGATCAATTTATTTTTATTTTTATTCTTTAAATATATTTTCTTAGTGTGTTTCTACATGTTTTTATTTTTTATTTTTTTTACTTTTAAAAATAAATAAACATATTTCTAAAAACATTCAAAATAACTTTTAGGTGTATTGAGTGTTTTCAAAAACAATTATATCTTAATCATACCAAACATTATTTCAGATCAAAACATAACAAAAATAAATAAATAAATATTATCCCAAACACCCCTTTAATTTTTAAAATGTGAAATAAACCTTTTCAAGATATTCTATATAT
>NW_018250322.1:228353-245381 GCF_001263595.1 Phalaenopsis equestris | reverse complement strand
TATATATATTAAAAAATCAGTCTAAAACGAATTTGCACTTATTACATATAAATGTACTAAGATTTTACTTTTTAATAAAAAAATTAATAGCAAATAACTTAATATATTTACATTATCAGAAAAATCAAATCACAAAACTCCATATACCTAAATATAATATAAATATCATTTATCAAATTTTAAAATAAATACTAATCAAAATTGAGTCCCACAAGCTCAACACTATCATCCCTGTAGAAAAGACACCTATGAATTGCGAGCTTCAGATTGGCTGTTCATGATTTGAGACATTAGCTCTGAGATTTCGGAAATTGCATGCTGGACCTGATCATCAACAGGATTTGTTGGTGGGACCCAAAGAGGAGATTGATATCCGACCGTTGATCTTCTTGCTTTTCTGAAGGATGATAGTGCTTTCTCCAGGTCCGACTGCTTCAATGGCCTTGGACCCTATATAGAGAAGAGTATAAAATGTTCAAGGCATATGAAATGAGAAGTGATTTTTTTTCAATGAGATTTTACTTTTGGGAAGATTTACACATAACACTCGATTTTTATGTATTTATATATCTAATACCTAAACTTAAATTTTTTTACATGAATGGTGTATTTCACTTTTTAAAAGTTAAAATGTTAAATGTTAATAAACAAAGTCGGGTCGAGCTCGAGTCATGCCTATCTCGAGCACGAATGACGAGCTCAAATGCTCGGCTTGCAATGATGACCGCAAGCTTGCGAGACGGCTCATGAGCTCAAGCTGGATATTAAATTATCATGATAGCACACCAGAGAACGACTTAATGGCTGGAGAAGAATGAGAAGTGGCTACTCGCCAGAGAAGGCATTGACATGACCATCGATCAGCTAGTTGAATTGGCTCATGAGACGACGAGAAAAAACATAGACAAACTTGAACTCTAGCTTGTTTAATAATGAGCTTAAGTTCGAGCTAATAGCTTAATAAGTTCGACTTGAGACATCGCCGACGACTCGAGCTTGAGCAAGGTCAACTCACTTACACCCCTACAGACACATATGCTAGGCTTTGAATTCAAGCCTTTACGGTTCCAGATAAGGCACCCAACCACCAGGACAAGTGAGTTGCACACAAAGAAATCCTACAAATTGAGCTCGCACAACTACTTACATTTGCTCCATGTTTTTTCCACAAATCCAAAGCGAAAATTGACTAAGAGAATTCTGATTGAAATCAAAGGTTAACCTACAAGTTCTAATTACTACGAAAAATTGAGAGAAGAAAAAAACAAGGAAGATTTACATACATGACACTCAATTGCTATGTATTTACATATCTAACATCTAAGCTTCAATTTTTACATATATGCCACCTTGTCTATGCATGAAAAATGTGTATTTCATATTTTAAAAGTTAAAATGGTGGAATTTTTTTATGTGATACGAAAAATTTGGACCATATATATGTAAATTAAAGTTTGGCTGTATGATATGCAAATAGATAGGAATTGGGTGGTATCAATGTCAATGCCCCTAAAAACTAAAATCAAATGGGTAAATAAATAAAAAATCATCATCAAATCTTCAAAAAGGAAAAAAATTAAAAAGTAAACCACATCTAAAGAGATGAAATATATGCATCCTTACATTGGGGTATTCTCCATTCTTCTCAGCTTTCAATAACTCTCTAACCGGAACATAGGCCGCTTTCTTACAGAGCTCAAAAATATCCGACCCTGTAAATCCTTCGCAATGGTATGCTATATAATCGTAGTCGATGTTTTCTTCGATATTTTCACCCTTCAAAATAACCTTTAGAATCTTAGATCTCTCACTACGGTCCGGTATGCCGATTTCGAATGCCTGAGGAAATCGCCTTAATATCGCCTCATCAAGCTCATTTGGCCTGTTTGTGGCTGCTAGAACCATCACACGTGCATTCTCTGTTATGAAGATCATCAATAATCTTTTTATTCAATATTAAATTTGGCAAGTACAATAAAAAGATGGATAAACATGTAGAAGATTATTAAAATAATAACAGTTGAAGTCTTTACTCATATAAAAGTTAAAAGGATCATCTCATGGTGGCTTAAATCCATTTATATAATTACCCCAAATGCCTCGCCTTATAGCCATACACCCTCCTAGAAGATTGGTGTAAGCTTATAAATTGCTATATTATTTTCAATAACCATTAATATATTTTCATCATTTTTATTATAATTACAAGAATTCAAAGCAGTTATTCCTGGTTTTTGGTCACTTACTGTAGTGAAAAAAAAATCCAGAGTAGTGGATGATAAAAAATTAATAGGGCATTTCCATACATAACGCACAATTCTTATGTATTTACATATCTAACACCTAAACATTCATATTCACATGCATGACACTCAAAACTTTAACATCACATTAAAAATAACACCATCAATATCATTTTAAAAGTGAAGTACACCATTTCATGTATATGTTCATGACACCAAGGTGTTGTGAGTGAAAATATCAAACTTTCAGTGTTGGATATGCAAATACATAAGAATTATGTGGTATGCATGTAAATTTTCCCAAATTAATTGATATGCATGAATCAACTTCCTGTTTGTCAACAGTTACCAAGCAGGGGCTTTGAGGTTGTTGGGACAAATGATGTGCATCTCATTCAGCCTAATGATTGAGAGTTTTATTTTTTAACAACAAAGTCCTGATTTCAAAGCCAAAGACATGGGTGAGCTAATGAAAAAAAAGAAATTTTTTTTGCAACAGTCAAATTAAGGTTTTTACATTTCCAAACTTAAAGAACATATTTTTCTACATCAATGTACTTTGCAAATCCTATCACAATTATTTTTCTTTCATTTTCTGACTACTGTTACCAATTAATATTAAAGACAATTCACAAGCTTTCCTAGACGCTTAAAGCAACTATTGTGCGTCAAACATCATCACGGCAGGCATCTTCATTAAGACATGACAAGAAAATCAATTTAAACATCATCTCGGCAGGCAGCTTCATTAAGACATGACAAGAAAGTCAATTTTCTTTAAAATGCACACTGCGGTTCAAGGACCGCACTTTGATTACAAGATAAGTGCTAATATTTCAAATAACAAATATGAGTTCTTTGATTTTTTTTTTTAAATATGTAAAAAAAGAATTAATGGAAGGATACAAATTCAGTGGAATAGAATAAAGCAATGATGATGTCGAAGATGAAATTTATACTAGTAAAGATGAGATAATCCTCATGCTATGCATTCTATAAACTCAAGTTGTTTCACTATACTTTCTTAAGAAAATCTAATGAACTTAGGATGACGTGATATAATTTGAAAATTTATTACTATTTCAAAAGAATTAATAGGTGATTATTTTGAACTTTAAAAAGTATATTCCTCGTTTTTAAAATAGGTATTTAGGTAATTCGACTACTTTTTATTATCTGACTTTATCTCGTAGTGTCATGGATACAATTAAACATTTTCCTCTTTATATATTCGTGGGAAAATATATATGTAATGGTTAATAATGAATGAGAAGTACTATATTTGGACAACTCACCAAAGTTTGGTACCACTAATTCCTCTCTATCCCTCCCCCACTTGGTTAGTGCCAAGAATACATCTTCCCCCCCATTACATTTGGTATCCGTTCCTTTCTACTTGTTTCACTATGAAATTCTATGATTTTGTATGCTCTCTTAGAGTTTTACTAGCTAGCTTGGTAAACCATGGAACAATGTTATAGCATGCCTGCAGCTTCGTTAGTTCTTTGAGTTTTGAAAATATAGCAAGATAATTTTATTCATAGAAAAGGACAATATAAATACATATTACAAGTCTGTGATAAATGGAAAGGTATAAAATCAGAAATAGACCAACACGGAAATGCATAAATATGGAAACGAAACATAAAGAAAGCAAATAAAAGCTAATAATAGTTGCAATAGTAATTAGCCTAATAATTAGGTTAATAAATCTAATACTCCCCCTCAAGTTCAAGCATATATGCCAATCATGTTCAACAAGGATTTAAAGTCGTCAACCAATGGCCAAGGAAGATTCTTGGTAAGGATAGTTGTTAATTGACCATTGGATGAGACAAATGAAATACTCCTCTGAATTGAGCTTCTCTTTAATGAAGTGCATGTCAATCTCCACATGCTGGTCCGATCATGCTGGATCGGATTATGGGCAATACTAATAGCAAGTTTATTATCACAGAACAGCTGGAGAGGAGCACAGACTGACATGGGAAATTCACTGAGCATGATGCGTAACCAAAGAGCTTCACAAATACCCAGGGACATGGAGCGAAACTCGGCTTCAGCACTGCTCCAGGCCACAACCGATTGTTTTTTGCTTTTCCACGTAACAAGATTTCACCACACAAATGAGCAATATCCTGAGGTGGATCACCGATCATGGATAAACCCGACTCAATCCACATCTGTATAAACAACAATGGAACGAGAGGTGTGGCTCGAGAAAAACAAACATAGCCTCAGTGTGCCATCTAAGTAGTGAAAGATCTTGTGGACAACTCGTAGATGATGCTCATAGGGATCATGCATGAATTGACTCACAATACCTACTGCACCTACTGCTTAGATAATTGTCGAGGTGAGTATGGATGAGGTAAATAAGTTTCCGCACAAGCCGTTGGTAGCGAATCTTGTTCACCGGAACCACATTGGGAACATCAGCTAATTTCTCATTAAGATCCATTGGGACCGCCACTAGTTTGCAAAGAAGAAGACTATTCTATATCAATAGATCAAACACATATTTGTGCTGGGAGAGACAAATGCCTCGAGATGATTGAGCAACTTCCAGGGCCTAAGAAGTACCGGAGTGACTTGTTTTGATACTTCTCAAATTATAAGATTATTCTTTCATGAGGTTGCATGTATTAATGGTCTTCCATTTTCTATGGTTTTTAATAGGAGTGTGTTTTCTTGGTCACCTTTGGAAAACACATTTAAAACTTGATGCGAAAACAAACTAGAAAAATAAATTAGGGTACTTTACATACATACCATATAATTTTTATGCATTTACATATCTAACACCTACCGTTTGATATATACATTTATAACACTTCGGTGATATGAATCTATGCATGAAAAGGTGCATTTCAATTTCAAAAAGTTAGAAATAGTGATAATTTTTATGTGATGTCAAAGATTTGAGTGGTATGCATGTAAATATTAATTAAATTTTTGAAATTACATATGTAAATCTATAAGAATTGTATGGTATGTATGTAAATGCCCTGATAAATTAAGGGTGACAATAACTCAAGAGAGGATAGCAAAGGAGACGAACTTTTCCTCACAACACCTTAAAACTGTAATGAAACAGGAATACAAAGACGGACTCTTTCTTCTTTTTTCTTCTCACTCTTTCTAACAAGTAACTTGGTCTATTTGCCCGTAGAGTACCAATGATTGTTGGGTAGAATCTATGTTAAACAGTTTCTTACGATGATAATGATCAGTAAACGTTATAATTTTGGTTCGACTCTTTGAGCCTTTGCTTCACCTAATACTAATTTTTTTTGAAAAATTTACAAACCTCACCTCATACTACCCAATTCATATCTAAAACCCAAACTTCAATTTTTACATGCATAACATCTTATGTATGCTAGAAAATGTGTTTCATGTTTTAAAAGTCAAAATGGTGATAATTTTAATGTGATATGAAAGATCTCGGTGGCATAAATGTAAAAAGCAAAGTTCATGAGTTAGATATGTAAATACACAGAAATTGAAGGGTATGTATGTAAATGCCCCTCAATTTTTAAGCATTGAATATAAACTTCTGATGCATGCTAAATTTGCTGCAGTTGTTTGAAAATTTACTAAAAAATTTCGTGAATTCATTGCTTTAGTAATTCAACCAAATCAAATTATATCAATTTGCAATCAGAGAAGCAATCTTAAATATAGATGACATATATGACAAATGGAGAAAAAATTGTCTGAGTACTCACGATCGGTAGTAAAACCATCCCATAAAGACATGAATTCAGTCTTCATATTAGTCATGGCTTCATGATCGGTAGTTCGACGCTGTCCCAAGAAGCTGTCCACTTCATCAATGAAAATAATGGAAGGCTGGAGCTTATGGGCTAGAGAAAATACTGCAGCCACTGCAACAATTACAGGAAAGTCATTTGAGCAGGGCATATTTGTAAAGTATATCAATCTCATAAAACAAAAACCACATGGATTCATGATTTAACAAAAGTGCGAAAAATTGGTATCCCTATCCTGAATAAAGAATATGATAGATGATACCAATTAAAAATTCAAGGGGCATATACATACATATCATGCAATTCGAAAGTATTTACATATCTAACACCTAATCTTATCTTTTTACATCTATACCACCCAATTTTTTCATATTATATAAAAAAGACCACCATTTTAACATTTAAAAAGTGAAATACACCTTTACATGCAACAAGTAAGGTGGCATATATAAGTAAGGTGGCATATATGTAAAAGATTGAAGTTTACATGTTAGATATGTAAATATATAAGAATTAAGTGGTATGTAATACTTCCAAATTCAAGCACATTGAGCAGAGTTCCTTCCTAATAGTCCGGTATAACTCTCTATACTTCAACGACTAGTAGGAATATATCTAGCATCTGAAAACAAAATCAAGTATCCTAAATATGGCTTCTGAGTAAAGTAACACAAAGATTACTCCAAAAAAAAGATGAGAAATCTAGAAAATATTTATTAAAAGGGGACATCAGCAAAGCATCGTAAGATTAATGTGTCTGGGTATTGGCCAAGCCCAAAACCATGCACTCACAATATCTAGTCATACACCTTAAAAGTTTTGATTAGTTACATGCAACGTCCTCCTTCTAAAACACTAACTTATGCAAAAACCCTCCCTCCAACTTCCAGTTAGACATTCTCTAGCAAATCCAGTGTCACAGCACTATTCACGTCCAGATCGTAGGATCCAACACATTCCAGCCAACCCAATGGTTATGAGAAATAACAGCATGTGACCAACATTTAAAATAAAATGGAGGTATTTACACATACACATTCCACTCAATTCCTAAGTATTTACATACCTAACACCTAAACTTCAATTTTTACACATACACCACCTTTCTTATGCATAAAAAAGATTATTTCAATTTTTAAATATAAAAAAAGTGGAGTTTTGATGTGACAGTCGCACACACACACATTAAAAGAGAGATGATTGAGCCATCGAGAGAGATAAAAAATGAGAGAAGGTGGGGATCAAGAGAGGGAGAGAGACAAGTGATTGAAAGAGGAGGTACCATATGTGGTGCATCACCAGTAGGAAGACCACAATAGCTTCTTCTCTCCTCATTATCCGTTGAAATCTCACTTGCTCTGCATTCTAGAAAGAGTTGTTGTTGGTGAAGGAGGCTATCATTAGACAAAGCTACCCAACCAATTTCACATTTTCCTTTCATGTCTTAAGAGTAGATAAAACCTACTTCTTTATAGCTGCATTTCATAATTTTCATCTATATGTAATTAATTTATATAGTTAATTAATAATTAAGAGTTGCAAGCTTAAGGTTTTATAGAAATAGAGTAGACATGTAATTAAATAGAAATCTAAGATGATAAACCATGGTTTTCCTAAAATAATATCTTATTTTAATTGGATTAATTTAACCTAAATCCTACAATTTCAATTTTCATATCTACGAAGTAGAACTCAGAATATTCTTAATGATATTCATATGAAGGTTATTGTTATAATAATATTATAAACTGCACTAGTAAATGGGACTTAGCAAAGCGCTAAGTGTATTTCTAAAAGGATTTTATAATCATGTGAAATTACTAAAAATAAATAAGTCAATAGCTACGCAAAACCTTAATTTGGGATATTTTTTAGAGTTTTTGACAAACATCCTAAACTTACTCATTCTCTATATCAACACTATGAAGCAAGTAAATTGAAAAACGAAGGGTTGTATATCTATAGTTTGGTTTTGAAACATGAAAACCAGTTGTTTGAGGTGAGTATGTGAAAATTAGTTATTAATGAAAATGATGGCGTAGAAAACAGAGGAATGGCTAAAAATTTTGACTTGCTTATCATACAGTCAAGGGGTTTATATACATAAAGCTGCCTAGACTATATTAAAAATATATAAAATTCTAGGAAAGTTACAAAAACATCCCACAAGGAATTCTTCCCAATTTCCCTGCCAATCAGGGCCTGCCAAATTTATCTCATAACTTTGCATATTGTTGGCACCATTAACTGCTGGAATCCAAGAGTGATAATTTATAACTCTGTTGATCTCTTTACAACAGCTAGTGATCCTTTATTGGTGCTGAAATCGTTGTTGTTTCCTTAATCAGCTTGTTGTCACCCGCCATTTCGTTCAACAAGCAGTTCCCTTTTTTTGGGCTGGCATTCTTCAACACTCACAGTTAAACTGATTGGCAGATATACATCATTCTCAATTTGTCTTAAATACTTTCGAATGTAGCATGGAGAAGTCATTTTGTAATACATCCACAAATTCACTACCTGCTGGGACATATAGCGCAAATCAATAAACTCTACAACTTTTCTTAAAGAAATATCTATCGACTTCCACATGTTTGGTTTGTTCATTTGATTTATGGGCAATAGTAATTGAAAATTTGTTATTATAATACAACCTTAGATGTTCTTCGCTTTTTATTTCAAGATCTTTAAGTGTGTTTTTAGCTACAAAAGTTCACAAATTCCATGAGCAATTGCTTTAAATTTAGATTCTAAACTTGATCTTGAGACCATGAGTGGCTTCTTCATTTCCTGTTACAAGTTTTCATCCTGATAATGTGCAATGACTTGAAGTTGAACTTCTATCAACACATGTGATCACCCAAAATCAGTTTCAACATGACGTTCCATAAGCTTCAAGTTTTAGCATTTCATTTGTAAAAAATTCCTTTTCCAAGATTTGATTTATATACATGAGAGCTTAGTAAGTGGTTGAACATTCCATAACCTTCAAGTTTTAGCATTTTATGCCTTTGTAAAAAATTTCTTTCCCATGATTTGATTGGATACGCAGAACTTTATAAGTAGCTTTAAGGTGAGAATCATTTGGTTTATGGCTTTATGCATAAATTTACTAATAAGGTTTCCTGTAAATGCTATATCTAAGTGAGCATGGGACAAATAAATTAGTCTTCCAACAAATCATTGAATTTTCCCTTATCAGTGTTTAGGCCCCATTTGGGAGGCTGCTTTTACGATATGACATCTTTATCAAACAGTCAAAACAGATGAACAATGTTCATATGTATTTCATTCCATAGCTTGTATTAGTTAGTTAGCAGCATCTTTACCTGTTCTGATCAACCAATATAAACAATGAAATGAAATACATATGAGCATTGTTAATCTGCTTATTTCAGATTTTTTTTTTGTTTTTTTTTCATAGCTATATGAGCACTATTTTGCAGTTTTTCTGAGAGTAACATCTTGAGGGAACAATGTTGAGCAATTCTTCCTTTTTTTAGTTTTTCTAAGACTTTTATAAATGAAATTACATATGTTTTGTTGCAAATTTGAAGTTTGCATGATAGATAAGTTGTCAGCATCTCCACCTATCATGATCAACTAGTAGAAGCTATGGAATGAAATATATATGAGCATTGTTAATCTGTTTATTTCAGAATTTTTGGTATGCATGTTCTGCATAGATACATAAGCATTCTTTTACATTTCTACTAAAAATATTGTTGCTCGATTTGCCTCCTCTTCAGTGTAGAATAACATTTTGAGAGGGTGACTGTTGAGCACTGCTTTCTTTTATTAGTTTTAATACGTTTTTATGGAATGAAATTATTATGAATATATTTTGATGCAAAATTGAAGTTTACATGATAAATAAGTTAGCAACAACTATTCTTATTCTGATTAACCAGTAGAAGTCGTGGAATGAAATATATACGAGTATTATTCATCTGTTTCTTTCAGAATTTTATGTGTGCTTATCATGCATATGTATTCACTGAGGTTATATGCCGAATAAGATATTAATTGGGGGATGTCATTCAACTATCCTATAGAGCGATGATGGAAAATAACTATCAAAGAGCTCAACCAATCATCATTTGTCAATTTTAAATTGATGACAAAGTTTTCCCACAGATACTTCATGTTGCTAGAGAACACGTTCAAGTTTTTAGTCAGTTTGGGGAAATGGTGATTATGGTTGGAGGCTTCTTTGTTTGAGAGATCTCACTGAGCTCCCGCTTTGGCTAGCTTGATAGAAGCAAAAAATTGGTTATCAACATCTTATCTGGCATGTAATTTCGGGTTTGCATGAGTGCATGCATACGGAGAACAAGTACACAAAAAATTATAACAGAAACAGATGAACAATGCTCATATATATTTCATTCCATAGTTTCTGTTGGTTGATCAGAATAAAGTATAGATGTTAACTTATAGAACTTGTAAACTTCAACTTTGCATCAAAACATATGCAATTTCATTTATAAAAGTCTTAAAAAAACTAAAAAAAAGATTCAGTGTTCACCATTCTCCTCCCAAAATATTACTCTACACTGAGGAGGCAATAGCAAACAAATCAACCAACAAAATTTCTCAGAAAAACTATATAGCAGTGCTATATCTATCCTTGTTGAAATATATTGATATCTATCCATGTTGAAATATATTGAGATGGAGTAGATTTTGTTAACTTATTAGGCATAATTCTTGAGATTTATTTAATCTTATTACTTCGGATGGTTTGTAGGACCGTTGGTTGCTTAGATTCCGTTTAAAGTGATGCTTTCAGAGTGTGATTTAGAGGGCACATTTCACATTTCTTGTGACAAGTTTAGAAGAGCGATGATGGAAAAAAAACATAACAAAAAGCTCAACCGATTACCAATTGTGAATATTAAAAAAAACGGTCATCTAATTTGACACGGATACTGTCTGGTCAGTATGCCTGGAGAACACAATTGGTGATCTTGAATGAAGCTATTTTTGATATATATGCCTTGATTAAGAGATCTACTTTTAATTCTTTTTTTGTCATATTTTTATTTTATCTTAATGTATTGTTGTTTTACATGTCAAATTATGTTGATCCATTTCTTTTTTTTTTTACTTAGATATTAGATGAGTAAACAAAAAAAATTGGGATATCTGGCATTTGGGATAGTGAGGTGAAAAAAATATTTTATGATTTATGCTTGAAGGATATAGAAAATGGTAATAACCCAACAACATTTCAATTAAGAAGGTTGGCAAAAAATAATGAAACTCTTTCAAGAAAGAATAGGTAAACTGTACAACAAAACTCAACTGAAAAATAAATGGAATCAACTTCAGGACTAGAAGTTGTGCAAGGAGCTAAAGAGAGAAGTCACTGGTTTAGAATGAGACCCTATTAGGAAAACAGTTGATGCACCTGAGAAGTGGTAGCAAGAGAAAATTCCAGTAAGTAGAAAATATTACATTGAATATTATTTACTTCAAAATTTTGTTTCTTAGAAATCAAGTTTAGCAATTGTAGGTTTTACCAAATACAAAAATATTTGGACTTGTTGGCATTGACATGGAGCTGGAGGAAAAGCTAGATACTATGTTCCTCGGTGTTGTAGCAACAGACGTTAATGTCTGGGCCACAACAGAAGAGCCCACTAATTTGGATAAGCTCGAATGTGTTCATTCCAATGAGGTCTACGAGGAACAACCAGATGAAAGAGATAATGGGGAGTTTGGTCACTCTAGGCGACTTGCACCCTTGACACAAAAAGGGAAAAAAGAAAAATAAAGCTGGGTAGCTCGTTTATCCCAGTAGCTATCACAGCTAGTGACAAACTGCACCAATATCATTTCAAGTGTCCGCACTACTCTGCATGCATTACCCAATAAAGACAAATGTTGTCAAGCTACTCGACTCATTTTCAGAAATTTTTGATGACATTTCCTTCAACTTATTCGTCGTAAAACTGCTTGAGGATCAAAACAAGTGAGAGGCTTTCGTCGCTTTGCTCCCTGAACGGAAGATTCCTCACCTTCATTATTTTTAGAGAGTCTAACTAGCTAGATGACATACACCTCTATTTCTTTTACTTGTTGCTACTATATCAGAGTGACTATTTGTAGTATTTAATATTTCTATTGTAAACTATGGTAATGTGTATTATTTCTGACATTTTATTATTTGTGGATTTTCATAGTTAAACTACTTTCATTGCGCACAAGTTAAGCATTTATCTACATTTAGAATAACATGTTCTTTTAAAATAAGCATAACATTATTTATTCAGATAAATGGAGTCACCAATGAAGAGAAGATTATATAAATAGTTAAACAAGCGACAATCATTGCCAGCACAGTTTGTCTGATTCATGAGTACCAGAGACATATTTGTAAGACATCCTGTGTGTCATTATCATCTGTGGGTGACAAATGGTTGGTGAACTAATAGAAGCTCATCCAAGTCGGATTCCCAGCATGTTCAGGATCTTAAAAGTTATATTCTACGATTTATTGGACGAATTGCAATTCAAATATGATTTGCATGGATCTTCGCGATTTACATCCCGAGAAGTCCTAATTATCATGTTTTTCATTATGTCGCATAATGAGTCCACTTGTGCTGCTTCTGAAAGTTTCTAGCACTCTATAGAGACGATTAGTGGGTATTTCCATGTTAGAGTTAACTCTTTGGTTAAAATGACTACGAACACTGTCAAACCACTTGACCCATCATTAGCTCAAACACCTTAGGAAATTCAAAACAATCTGAGATATGTCATTTTTTAAGGTATTGATCTCAATCTCAATTCGTACTGTAATATATTAAAGAAAGTTTATAAATAGCATATATTGTTATATTATTTCAGAAAAGAACTACATCAAAGCAATTGATGGTATGCATGTTTACGCAACATGGAGAACGAGGAAAAGGTAGTCTATATCGGAAGGTGTGAGGCTACTACACAAAATATATTAGCAGTATGTGATTTCAACATGTGTTTTACATTCGTGATGGCTGGTCAGGAAAAAAGTGCACACAACAACAAAATATTTAAATTTGACCGCTCGAATACAAATTTTCGATGCCTTCGCAAGATTGGTGCATTTAACTAATCTATCACTATTATATTTACGCGAGGTTGGTGCACTTAACAAAAGACACTCATCACAACACAGTGTCATCAAGCGAGCATTTGGTGTATGAAAGAAAAAGTGGGTCATACTCTAAGATATATTTGTGTATTCTTTAAAAATTAGGTGAAGATAGTTGTTGCAACGACTGCGCTTCATAATTTTATACAGAGGCATTCATCCCGAGATGATATCAATTTCAGGGTCTTAGATAATGATCCTAACTACATGTCTGAGGAAGCTAACCAACAACAACTCAAACCTTCGGTTCAAGAAAAGAACTTTAGGACAACAAGTACAACATTTCTGAGGGAGAAGGCGTCGAGATCTTACATTTAAGAGAGGAGATTATTGATGATTTGGTGAATTCAATGACTGCGCTTATATAGCATCACCTAATTATTCGTAGTTGATGATTCATATTTCATCTCTATCTTTTTCTTTGGATATATTTTTTTCAAAATATATATAGCAACCTGTATTATACATTTTTTGTGTACTGATAAACTTTAATTCTTAATTTTAGGACTACTTTTGTTTTTTTGAATTTCTCGAATGTTTTATCAACGTAATTTTTTTTAATTAGCACAATATTGTATTATAATAATAGGGAAAATGAGCTCAAGATCATCAAGCACTTCAAAAGTTTCTTTTGTTATTCCAGTGATAAATGTGTTCAATATCAGTCCAGAAAGGAAGGCAGCTACGAGAGAATATTTTTTTCTTGTCCTAGAAACAGAACTCCTACAGATTGCGATTTCTTCCATTTGTTTAATGACACTGACGAGGTCCCTCCAGACTGTGATCGGTTGAGGAGAGAAGCAGAGATGTAGAGGAGATTGTCCTGAAGACTTGATCATCAGGATTTCAAGACAAATATCATTCAAGACTTGTTGATTACCGTGGTTGTCCTCATTATTGTAGTCATTTGCTTCAAATAGCTTACCTTTTTTTATGTATTAAAGTATTTTGGACTGAACTATTAGTTTTTTTAGTAGTAAGACCTCTTTCTATTATTTATTTAGTAATATTCTGAAAACTATATTTATTTGTATATATAACATATATAAAGGCAAAATAATCTTTCTCATCAGAAACAGTAGCAGTGCAACAGATCTCCGAAACAGACATTTGTTTCTTCATCAACAGCTTTTTGATAGCTCCTGAAAAGCTGCTCATATATGTTTCTCTTGACAGTTAAGTGCTGTCAAGATGAGGATGCTTGCGTGGATGAGTGACTTTACACTTAGAGACAAAATGTGAAATAAATATATCTGTGATATGGTTGGTGTAGCTCAGTGGCGGACAATATTAGAGAGAGTCGTCTTAAATGGTTTGGTCACATTAAACATTAACCATCTGATGATCTGATTAGGAGAGTAGATGTTTTAGATTTGAATTTTGTTAAGGAAGGCAGAGGAAGACCTAGAAAAACTTGGGCATATTGTATAAAAAATGATCTTAATTTATTAGAATTAAATGAAAATATAACACTCAATAGGACGCAATGGAGAAAAAGGATACATATAGCTGAGCCCACTTAGTGGATAAAGGTTTGTTGTTGTTGTTGTTGTTGTTGTTGTTGTAAGTTACTCCTATACCAAGTATTTAAATTTATCAATTTTTAACATAAATGGTTTCTTTTCAATTTGTAAGTTACTTCTATATCAATTTTTATTCGTAAATGGTTTCTTTCCAACATAAATTGAAAGAATTGTCATTCTACCTTCAGTCGAAGGTTTTGCAAGGAATGCATAACCACTTTGGTTTTATCTATATCACATTAAGCTTAACTTTTGTGAATCTTTCAAATAATACTCTTGGTAATTGTTTCAATCTGATTTACAGCTTTCATAGCCTATAAAATTGATTCTTTTGAAAAAGAAATATTGAATTCAAATGAAAGATCAAAATAAGCTTCTTCTACAACAACATGCAAAAAAATATTTTTTTTTAACATCATATTCTTGCATAGACCATCAAAAGTTAGCAGCCAAAGATAACATGATACAAATTAAATTCAATTTTACAATTACAGCAAATGTGTACTAGTAATATAAATTGTATGAATGGGTAAATTATTTACCTTCTAACCTATCTTTATACCTTTGTAGGCATAAATCAACTTTATAATTTAATGCAAAAAACCCATTTACAACCTATAGCCTTTTTTTTCCTTTAGGCAACTCAACTATTTCAGAAGTATAATTCTTTCTTATAGCGTGCAACTTTTATCCACTGACAACCTTCCAATTCTTATTTCCTAATATCTCAAACAGAGTTCATAAAACTTTAATAGTGTTCACATTTGTAAAAGATTTATGAGTAGACAAAAATTTATCGAAGGATATGCACCATGTAAAAGGACATGGAAGATCTTCCGTACAAGTTCTAACACCCCAGTATATTATAATTGGTTGATCAAGATTATTTTAAGAGAGATAGAAATGTTACCTAACAACAGTTTGGAATCTTGCTCAAGTCCAATTAATTTTTTTTTTTTAAGATAACAGTACTGATAACTCCTTTGGGTGTATTCTCACTATATCTCAGCATAAAAAAAAGAAAAAATCCCATTTGGCTAGATCAATATCCCAAGAGAACACAATAACTTGTTGTAGATCCAATTTATCTCATTAATGTTTATGAATATATAAATACAAAAAAACCAAATATTTTAAAAGGAATTTTTGAGAATAAATTATATTCGAGGAAAAGCTTAGTGAGATTATTTAGAGGATTTTTTAAATCAAACGATTTAAAAGATACTCTATTAATTATATGGTGGACATAATAGCTCCTCAATAACCTTTTGGATTTTGATTTTAAAGAGTAGAGCGCGGATAACTTCAAGATGTATATATTTCCTTTTTGCTTCCCCAATTTATTATGAGGTGCTAGATAATCATCAATCATGATCTTTTTGAAGTTAAATCAAAATATTTTTTTACAGGTTGAGATAATAAGACTCCTATTAGATTTTTATTTGACAAAATATATACAGGACATTCGAACACAAATATCAATAGATGTTTTGAATCCTTAACTCCCAACATATTAGGGATCTAAAATACAACAACAAAGCCTTAATCCCACTACGTGGGGTCGGCTACATGAATCCTTATTCTCCATTGCGTCCTATTTAGTGTCATATTTTCATTTAGTTCTAGTAAATTAAGATCATTTTTAATACAATAAGCCCAAGTCTTCCTAGGTCTACCTCTGCCTTTCTTAACACAAGTCGAATTTAAAACATCTACTCTCCTAATCGGATGATCTAATGGTCGACGTTTAATATGACCAAACCATCTAAGGCGACTTTCTCTAATTTTGTCTGTCACAGGAGCTACACCAACCCTATCACGAATATATTCATTCCGCATTTTGTCTCTAAGTGTAAAGCCACTCATCCACCTAATCATTCTCATATCGGCAACACTTAACTTATTATTATGCTTCTCTTTTAAAGGCCAACATTCAGCGCCATAGAGCATTGCAGGTCTCACCACCATCTTATAAAATTTTCCTTTCAGTCTTAGCGGTACTTTTCTATCACACAAAAGGCCCGAAGCATTCCTCCACTTCAACCAACCAACTTGAATTCTACTATTAACACCCCCATCTATATCACCATCGCTTTGAACAACAGACCCAAGATATCTAAATCGTTCACACCTTTTAAAAAGTTGGTTGATTCCATAAATCATTCTCATCTCAGACCCAAGATATCTAAATCAACAACGGAATCAGTTGTTGATTCCATAAATGATGCAATAATTCCAAATTATTTTGGAATTCAATATCTAGCTTCATCTAAGTGTTAGTTTTTTAAAATGAATAGAGTGAAGGTTGGGATGAGAAATTTATCCTTGGAAAAAAAAAAAAA
>NW_018250322.1:216611-226094 GCF_001263595.1 Phalaenopsis equestris | reverse complement strand
GTGCCTATATTCCAAGATCCTATCCTAATATTAGTTTCATTAGTTTCATGGACTAACTTCTTTACCCGCATTCGCCCGTAATGTGGGAACCCTTGCTTATTTAACACTACACCCGGGCGCCGGTGTAGCGGCCCTTGCACACTTATCACTGTATTCAGGTTATACAGCGCGTCGCTTCCAGGGGACGCCCTAGCACTTACACAATGATCAAAAGGATTCATGTCATGATTTTTTCGACAAGTTTTACGCTGGCTGTCGACTACCTAACACAACCCTCCACTTTTCTCATCCGGGCTTGGGACCGGCAACGGCAGTGTTAAAAAAAAATAATAATAATTAGATTAGATTAACAAACATGAAAGATGATCATGATTCATTCACAAGAAATGATATTCTATGATGTTTAGCAAGCTATGATTTTCAACATTAACATCTTCGAATAATGAAGAAAACATACATTTAAGTTTTAAAAGATAGATGTCCCGATTCAAAAAAATTATTTTTACTTGATCAAAAAATAAAGAAGAAAATGAATGATAGTTATGATTATTTTTATCGTCAAGTAGATATAGCCTACTATCTCTCTAATCTTCTTCCCCATAATTAGGACGGAAAAACACAGTGACGAACAAAGTATATCACCATCTACATATAACCTTTGAACAAACAAAGAGTTTATAGCAAAATTAGGAACAAGATGTATAATATTGAGAGTGAATGAAGGAAAAATAGTTAAATACACTAGGCTATCAATAGTGGTTAAGAAGTTTGTCAACTACCAACTTTATTATTATTATTATTATTATTATTGTTGTTGTTGTTTTACTTAGATTGCTAGAGCATAGTTGGTAGATTAGAAAGAGCTTGTCATGTCCTTTGTCGGAACTGAGACAATTACCAAGTCTTAGAGAAATTAGCCGAGGCAAAATCTATACATACATATATATATATACATACATATATATATATATATATATATATGTATATATATATATATGTATGTATATATATATATATGTATGTATGTATATATATATGTATGTATATATGTATGTATGTATGTATGTATAAGAACCATAAACTTTATCATTTAAAGCTAAAAAGCATGAATCATTTGACTTTTCAATAGAGGTAAAAAAGTTTCATAGCATATCAACTTCTCCTAAGCAGAGGCCTTCTAATTCTTTGAAATATGCATGTCCTTTTAATTGATTTCATTTGTATACACCGTAGCTCTAAGAGCTTCTTGTAGTTTCCAACACTTTTATTTGGCATGAGTTTCTTCTTACAATTGTTCTACAACAAGTTGTATTTTTGGAAGAACTTTTGTCATTCAATTCTGGTAGATTCAACAGAAATCAATTCTCGACCTTGAATTTTTTTATGGTTGCCATAGCCAACCCTATGATCCATTATTATCACCCTCCTTGCTTCTTCACCACATACATAGAAGCCTTCCATAACAAACAAGATATGATATCTTTGCCCATAAGTTGGATACAAACTTGTCATGTTTTTATATTAAGACCAGCCAAAAACTCCAATCCTTTCTTTTCTACATATTATTTTAAAATTACAACACTATCACCATTTTACCTTGAAATCTTGATAGTAATAAAACTCAAACTACAAAACGTTTTGATACTGGAGTTAATACAAACCACAAAGAAATGCAATATTAATTATTAAATTCAAATGAGTTACAATGAAAACTCTTGAAAACAAAAATTAACGACATAAACACAACAACAGTAGGACATGACAACAAAGGACGCAAAACATACCCCAACTAAGAATAAGGCGAAGGTGGTGGCTGAGTAGCTGGGAGGAGGGGGTAGCTGCGGTTAAGTCCACAAAGGAAGGTTGGTCGGTTGGGTGGCTTAGGAAGGGCTTAGTGTGGGAGAGATGAGACTGTTGGTTACGACAAGAAGAAATAGGAGGAGGGTCGAGTGGCAGTGTTGGACGGCTAGAGGACTTGTAATGGCTGCAGGTGAAGGAAAGCAGGGCAGGGTATTGGGGTTAGCGGCTGAAGGCAGGGCAGGGAATTGAGGCTAGCGGCTAGAAGGAGGGAAGGGGGACTGTGAAGGAGAGTTGAGAAGGATAGATATCCCTGTGGTATTGAGCTACAGTCGAAACATCACCCGGATCCTTGAAGAAGGTCCCCACCTTGGACGAGTTACAATAGAAGAATCTTATCGCCGTCGGATACAACCCTTCCAAGGGGCGATGAATAAAAATTTACTAGAACTTAAAATCATGAGTTTTTAGTAATTTTAATATAATTAATGACAATACTAGTAAATTTATTTGGTTTAGAAGCAAAATATTATCATATTATAAGAATAATAATACTCACCTTGATGACGATGAATTTATTATTTGATTTGTCTTGATGTCGACCTAAAATAAACATGATATAAAATTTAATTAATTTACTATTTTAATATATTATTTGCATTTCAATAGTTAAGTATTAAATTACTTTATGTAATCTCATTTAATTTTCTATTCAATATGTATATGTATATATCTATATATATATATATATATGTATGTATATATATCTATATATATGTATATATATATGTATGTATATATATCTATATGTATATATATATATAATAGATGATAGAATAAAAAGGGGAGGCACCTCCCCTTCGAGCGGCAATCAGGCCCCTTTGGGCAGCAAGCAAAATAGGAAAGGGAGGCACTCTCCTTTGGGCAGCAAGGCAAGCCTGGACCGGTTCAGCCCTTCTACCGCAGGTAGGCCTGCAACAAGTAAGCCCCACATCACCTTCATTGTATTCAAGTATTAAATGACATATAGATTACTAATCTAGTGTTTGGATATTTTTTTTAAATCTCATAAAAGAGAGGATCATCATTGACCTTTAAGTAAATATATCTGACAGCTTCCAAAACTTCATTTGCTAATATGTAGAGTTTATTGACTTCTAATATCAGGGAGTTCTATAACCATGGCATGATCATGAAGTCTTCATCAACCTATAGTGTAAACTTTGATCTTTAGGATTCCAAAGAGAATCAACCAAGGTGACGAAGTTTCTTGTTTCCTTTCAAGAAGGTAGTCACAATCTAGGACCACATTAGATAATTTATTTCAATTAGATGATATGAGTTTTGTAACCCATGGAGTTCTCCATTGTCTGGATTGACTAAGTTTCCACCGCTCTTGATAGTTTGAAATTACTAAAACACATAACATATCGTAGAACTTATCAAATCTACCCTCTTTTGTAGATTATTGAGTCAACGGATTAGTGTGTGTAGCTTTTAAATTCATTTGAACACTTAACATGTCATATGTCGAGCATCACAATTAAGGGATTTGAAATTTATGGCTCAGCCCAAAGTTAGGATGGCCTTAAGAATCTCTTTCTAATGAATTTTCCTTGAAAGACAGGCCTTAAAACAAAATTATGACTTACAATATTTCCCTATAGAAAAGATACCTATTTGAGCTTTCTTTAAAAATGACTGCGAGTTATTGGGATATAGATTTTTGTTTGTCTTTTCATGCAAAGGAAAACGTGCACTAGTTTCACTCAACCAAATTTTTTGACATCTTCACACTTTCATCTTCATTCAAGATACAGGCATAGTAAATTGCATGTTTTATAAAATCCCTATGCTAATGCTGTGTGCTAGGGCATTTCATTAACCAAATGATTCTCACTCTAATTTATCAAAGCAATAGAAGCCATCCCATGTTAACAAAATTTAAATTGCAGGGATAAAGATACCCCTGCTACAAAGTGTTCTAATATTTATCAAAGGGCTCTGAACTCCTACTTGCTTTTAAAAAAATTTAACAATGAAGAAAGGAACTCCTTTAAGAAAAATAAGCCCAAGAAAAAGGATTTATGATTATTTTCAAAACGTTTATTCAACTTTGAATCATTGACAGTCCATATTGGTGCATTACAAGAAAAATTCACAATTACGATGATAATAGATCATAGGTGTCATGTAAATTACTGCATGATATGAAAACACATAATAGTCTCTATACAATAAGTATAGGCATCCATCTAGCATGAGCACATAAAACTAGGCATGCAAAGTGTCAAATTAAAATGGTATATCAGATGTGCAATAAGTCAACAATCAAAGTTGAATAAATTACTAGCAAGTTAACACAAACATGGTTAATAAAGAATAGCATGCCACCAATAGAAAAATGACATATTCCTTGTGCTTACCAAGCTTCTGAGCATCACCAAACCATTTGCTCATTAAATTGGATACCCTCACATTAATGAAAACAGCTCCCGATTCTTTGGCAAGGGCTTTAGCGAGCATTGTCTTCCCTGTACCTGGAGGTCCATACAACAAGACACCCTTTTGTGGGCTAAGAAGCTTCCCATGTGCAAACAATTCGGGTCGTCTCAAAGGAAGAATAACCAGCTCAAACAATGCTGTTTTGATGTTGTCCAATCCTCCAATCAAATCAAACTCAACGTCTATATGATCAGGATTTATAACATCGCAAGCTATAACGTCCTGCAACACAAGGCACATGAAAGTACCAAATTAAAGAAATTTACTTATTATAATTTAACCCCCCTAAGAAATAAAAATGTTATGGTGAGGGTAAGAGTAAAACTAATTAATAGAAGTACGGTTTACATACATACCGCTCAATTCTTATGTGTAGTTAACTTTTAAAAAGTTAAAATAGTGGTTTTTTTTATGTGATATGAAATATTTGGGTGGTTTTAATATAAAAAGTAAAGTTTTAGGTATTAGATATGTAAATACATCGTAATTGGGTGGTATGTATGTAAATGCCCCTTAAGAAAAATAAACATGATGACATGTATCAGATCAAATTTAAGCAATCAACACAAATTTCTTAAGAGTAATATCACAAAGAGAAATAGAAAGCATTTGCCAAAATAATCTCATGAACAAAAGAAGCAAATTTATAATGAGAAATATCAAGCTTAAATGTTCACTGATTCCTAAAAGGCTTCCTACAACATAATACCTTTGATAAAAAAATATCATTTCAAGGTATGAACTTCAGTAACTCTCTAATATTATAAACCAAGATTGATTCACCATAATTAAAACTATAAAGAAGAGAAAGATGGTATATTTTGAAATCATAAAATGTTAGACAACTTTATTATAGCTTCAACAATGATTTTAACTAATCCGAGAGCAATTATGGTCCTTTACAACCAAATTTACGTAATCAATAATGTCTAAGAATCCTTATTCTTATACTAACGTTTCACTCTATACTTTAAGGCTCGTCAATTGATTGCCCTAATGAATCGCTGGCGTGGAAAAGGGGTAACTATCAAAGCAAAGAACCCCTAATCGGTACAAATCGATGCAGCTATAGATGCGAAGCAACAAAAGAACAAAACAAAGCAACAGGAGCGAGCGGAACCTCATATTGATTGGTCTGGATAAGGGGTCGGCCAAGCCGCTTGGCAATCTCCTTCTTCTGCTCAAGGGCCTTCTTGGAGGCGGCGTGGTTGGGATCGAGATGGCGAAGCCCCGCGAAGAGGACAAGACAGCTCAGCGCCGCACTAGCAGCGTACAGCACCAGCTCTTGTATGAATCCCTGAGAATTTCTCATCCCCCTCCACAAAGGAAAAAAGTGGAAGATGAGAGAGAAGAGAAGAGAGAATTGTTTCTAAATTCTGAGACGACGATCACTGACACGAAAAGTAGGGCTAATAGCCGGATTTCTCGTTTATATGGGCTATATATATCACGGACAAATAGTCTCAGTAGGGGTGTAGGGCTGAAAAGCAGTATTTAAGTCTTGGGCTGCCCATCACCCATAAGGGCTCTTTTGGGAGGTGACATATAGGCTGAAATCCACTTCTGCACGATTTCAATCTTTAATTTCGGCTTTTAATATAACTTTGGGAGCATTAACATATGCATGGCACCAATTTTTTATGTATTAATTTTATTTTTTTATACTTATACCTAAAATGTGATAGAGAATTCTTAGGAGAGTGTTGCACGAGAATTTAACACACTCAAATAATAAAAATGATAGATATATAATAACCACAACAAGCCTTTATGTCATTACGTGGGATTAACTACATGAATTATTTTCTTCATTCCAAAAGATTAAGATCGAGTTTTATATAATATGACTAAGGGGCCGTTTAGGGGGGATTATCCTGGTGCGGCGGCATTTTCGGAACGCAACCGTTGTGTTTGAATAACGCGTTGGGGCGGCGTTCTGGGAATGTCGCGACGCGTGTTATTTATTTTATATTACAATCCTGATCGCAGGGAAGGCCTTGCGTTCGGCGTTCGAAGCTGGATTTTAGGTCATGAATTCCTCCCGTGCCCTTGGTTTTCTCTATCGCGCTCTCCCTTGCCTTCTCCCTCACCGATCTTCTCCCTCGCAAACATCACCTCCTGTTGGTTACTCCATTGAGATCTAGTATGCTTTCTGGTTAGGTTTTGCTCGATCTTCTCCTTCCGATCATCGATTGGGTTCTTTTCATTTTTTTCTCAATATTTGGTTTGGATCTCTGTTTTGGTTTTGAGAATATACTTCCTAGACTATTTAGGAATGCATTGCAGAGCAAGGAGTTGGTTATTTCTAGGTGCAAGTTTTGATTTCCAGTGCAAATCGTTTATGTGCAAATAGTTTCTAAGGAAATCGTTCCCGTGCAAATCGTTCCCGTGCAAATAGTTTCTGTACACTATAATGAGGTTTTGGTGGTTCTTAATTTTTCCGGAGTTGCAGCATGTTTCTATGCAAATCGTTTTAGATTTTCTTTAGGGCTTTAGATTTCGAGCATAGATTTTGGTTGTTCCCGTTTCCGTGCACTTCAGAAAAGATTTTTTGTTCTTCCTGTTCCGTTGCAATGCCAATTTGAGTTGGAGCATGTTTCTGTGCAAATCGTAGCTTTCGAGTATGTTTTTGGTTTTCCTGTTACTATGCACTTCGAACAAATGGTTCTTTGGAAGGCTTGGTTCTCCCTGTTACATTGCAGTTAAAGAAAAATTTTGACTGCTTGCAAGATGTTACAAAGAAAACGATGATTTCGATTAATGTGGCTGTTAGATACATCAAAGCAGTAGTTTTTGTCAATGAAAATTAAATTTGCCTTTGGTATTTTTAGATTAATGTGGTTGCTACATACATCAATGCATGAATATTTTGGTGAAGACATAAGTTGATACATTATGGGATTACGGATAATCTTAGCTTTGTTGGAATTGAATTGAAGGACATGTATTAGAATTTGCATATTACACATGTATTTTATATTTGTAGTCCTCTCCAGTGAGAAATATAACTTTGTACGATTAAAATTTTGATAATAAAACATGTTCGATGTCTTACCGTGGATGTAGGTCTTTGACCGAACCACATAAAAAACATGTGTGTTTTTTTTATTCTTAGCACTTTTTTAGCATTTATTTGCACAATTGTTGGGTAATTGAGATAATTTGATTATTATGTGATACTTGCAATTATTCGTATAGTTCAACAATGGGTAAGACATCTGAAGGGTGTCCCTCTGCAATGTGGGATAAAGAAGTCGCAAATATATTTTGTAATCTATGTATAAAAGAAATTGAGCCGGGGAACAGGCCTACAACGTACTTTAATAAGGTGGGCTGGAATAATTTCAGGGTTCTTCTAGAACTCTGTCTCGGGATGTGTTGGCTATAACACTGTACATTCTGGCACAGATTGAGTCAATTCAAGGAGCTATGAAAAGATTTCAGTATTCATCTGAAACAATTAATCATTACTTTTCAAAAGGGATACAGACACTTGTTAGCCTAGCAGCTCAAATAATTAAACCAGAGGATCCATCATTTGCTACCACTCCAGAACAAATTGCCAACGATTCTCGATACATGCCATATTTCAAGGTAACTATCAGTGTTTTTATTTTGTTACATGTTATACTTTATAATAATATTATTACTCTATAATGGACAACTAAACAGAACTGTATTGGTGCGATTGACGGTACACACGTTGATGCCCGAATACCCAACCACGAGAAGGTAACATACATCGGTCGTAGTGGTTCAACAATGCAAAATATCATGGTTGTATGCGACTTCAACGTGTGTTTTACGTTTGTGGTTGCGAGCTGGGAAGCATGACAATCGAATTTTCTCCTTTGCCACGAGGAATAGATCACAGTGTTTCCCTCACCCCCCATCAGGTTAGTTTTGTTTAGCAATATGAATATATGAGATTGTGCAATTTTTTATTAACATTATTTTTCGTACCAGGAAAATATTATCTGGTTGATGCAGGATATCTTATGCAAAGGGTATACCTGAAGCCCTACTCTGACACAAGATATCATCTTCCTGATTTCGAGTGAGCTAGTGGCATAGTTCGTGGCAGAAAGGAAATGTTTAATAAATGTCACTCATCTTTACGCGGGGTAATTGAAAGAACATTTGGAGTTTGGAAGAAGAAGAAGTGTGTCATCTTACGTGATATGTCGTCGTATCCTTTCCAAAAGCAGGTGTACATTGTGGTTGCAACAATGACATTACATAACTTCATCCGAAGACATTCCTCGCAATCAGATACAGACTTCAGTATGGCTGACAATGATGAACTCAATGTTTTCGAGCAACCAACAGGACTTGTGGGGGGCATTAATTACCTGAGGAGGATATAGAATCTAATGATTTTGGAGATCAAGATGCTGAAATTTTGGTTGATATGATTGCTTTAAGGGAGTCTATCACAGATGCTATTTGTGGCTTTTGATCTACCAAGTTTTCTTTTAATAAGATTATAGGTGTATATTCATACGCATTTAATTTTGATTTTTTTAAATACCTTAAGCTGACATTTCATTCTTTTGTTATTTTCACAGTTATACCAACATGACCTCCAGAATATCAGGTACAAACAGAGGGATTTTGTGTTATTGTCGACTACCGTCTCTGTTGCTAACGTTACGTAAGGAGCATAGCTTTGGGAGGCAGTTCTATGGTTGTGTCAAAGGTATTTCAGCTCGTTGTGGTTTCTTCCGGTGGGCTGAAAGTCCCACATATTCACTGTCAGCAGTCATGTGAATATGATGTTTTCTCAGGTTGACAATGCAGTTGAGGACCGAGGTAGCTAGAGTCTTAAGTTAAATATTTTAATATTTCTCCTTATTTTAATATTTCTCCTTATTTTATTTCTCCTTGTTTTTGTACTTGTATTTGTACTTTTTTTAGTTCTCCTGGTACTCGTTAGAATGTGAGAACTGTATGATATCTTTTAGAACATCCCTGTCATTATCATATGTTAGATAAACTACGGTGGCCAAGGGCTGCAGGAGCAAGTGATGTTCACTCGACCTTCGGTGTAGAACACGGGGGTACAACTCCTCTAAGCTTTTGGTCTTCCTCTAGTTCAAGGCCTGGGTTTTCTCTCAAAAGAGGGCTAGGGCTTGTCGGATGCCAAATTGAAATTTGTCGGTTATTTTGAAAATAATTATA
>NW_018250322.1:213361-216497 GCF_001263595.1 Phalaenopsis equestris | reverse complement strand
ATGTATATATATTTGATTTTGAAAAATAGCATCTTAATTTTGAAAAATTAGACTGAATAAAACTCATATATGTAATAGTATAGATAATTGAGCATGGTGCCACAAGTGATATACTCTCTTGAAAGATAAATGTATCACTTTTTAGTAGGTTTACCTATTAAATTAAGAAATTTATGACTGTATTTTGGTCTGCAAAATTTTTGACCTATAATTCTCCTATCTATTATACGGATTAGATGGGGTTTATTTTACCTGGATTCTTAATTTCCTATAGAGACAAACCCCTATAGTTGATTACATCTTAGGAAATTGAAGCCACATAAGAAAACTCTTGATCAAGATCATGAGTTTTGTCTTCAAGAATTAAACGTTTAGCATTCACGATTGCTTATAAAAAAACTAAACAGGAATGACTCAAATATGAATAATTATACTTCTGGAATTTAAAGGAGGAGTGAAAAGTAGGAGATGTCACAGATTATGATGAGAGACCTCAATGACCTCCCAAACTATCATATAGTTTGGCTTACATTTTTGAAATGATATTTATTTGGTGTTTACTCCTATAAATTATTAGAATTTTAAGACTAATATATGCAAGATATACGATCATGCAAATGACCCAATAAGATAGGAGAAATTGTGTCGTACTGAACGACGACATTCGAAATCCTAAAAAGAGTCAGGGCTTTTATCGCATGACTTAACTCAAACAAATGCCTAAAAGATAGCGTGAGAATTTACGTCGTTCTAGACAAATTACCTCGAAGTACTAAAGGTTTGAGCTGTTTAAGATTACAGAATGTTTAGTTGAGGATCATCCTTTTCTTTGTTGTTTTACCTTGATCGTCACATGAAATTGTCCTTCGTTCGATTTCATCCTCGTCTTGCTCTCCAAAAAGCTTGCTCTGAGCTCCTTGTTGTGGTGGTTTCGGGTTTTAATAAATTGTGTTTAGATATTCATTATTGTTGAGGCACTAGCTTTGTTGCAGGGTCCCTCCTCAACACGTGTCATACTGTTCTCTACCTTAGGGGTTTTTTATATGTATATTAAGTAATAGAATAATAACATTGCATGTATAAAAAAAATATGCACAATATGGCATAATAAGAAAAAATGTGCAGTAAAAAGCAAAGTGTTGTAAAAGAAGAAATGTAGTAAAAAAAAGTGGTAATGTGTACCTTTCGCCTCTGATGTTGCTGCACAATGGGTTAGTATTACAAATAAAACATACAAATATTGACAAGAATTAAACCAACATGAAAGATAAGGACATGTGTTTATATAAAAGATCAAGTAGTGCATATATGAAAGATCGAAGCTGGTCATAAGAATTCAAGTTCAGTGTAGGCTCAAATTCATAATTCTTGAGGGACATCTATAGGAAACCACAAGCAATTTGGTGTTTTTTTCCCGTCCAACCTCGGATGAAAGCTATTAACAAAGCAATCAAACGTGGGCAACTCCTGGCATGATTGAAATGATTAGTATAGGATAACATCCAAATTCTTAACTTATCAGGCATATAAAGTTAAACTTAGCAGTCAAAAATAGTAGTGTCACGATAAAAGGATTTTTTTTTGTTATGTTATATATATATATATATATATATATATTAGGCTGATGGAGATTGACCCTCACTTTATTAGCTCTATTTCTCGCGACATGGTATTTTGATAGAATAATTTAGTTACTAACTTGCATTGCCAATAAGCATTCTTTACTTGAATTACAGATTTCTTAGGTATCAATGCCCTGTTTGGTTGTTGGCCTAATGATTTCATTAGAGGTGGAATCGCTACAGGGTTTGTCTTATAATCTGAACTTCTTAATGGATGATTAATCCTACAAATTATCTTAAAAGATTTACAATGTTCATCAACTCATTTAATTATGGGTTTAACTATGTATTGATGTTGTATAATCCTAGGAATTGTCTTAAAAAATTTACAAGGATCTATGAAGCAGAAGAAAAGTAGTCTTTTGTCAACTGAGAAGTAGATTTCTTGGAAGTTTGGAATGACTGTTTTTATTTTGGGGAAAAATCAGTGTCATCAGACTTCATAATTTATTTTAATGTGAACATTTTTTTTTCCTTTCAGCAATGGTCTCTGCTAAAAGCAGTGCCGACTCAGAGAGAGTCTGCTACTGAAAGTATTAATGATGAAAATTCTGTTACTGTTACTCCCGATACTGTTTCCACAGAGAAGACTGATGACGCCCCTACTGCTAAGAATGATAATGATACGGCAGAGGAAAACAGTAGAGCTCCAGAGCCAAAAGAGTCGGAAGAAGAAGAAGCTGCTGAAGAGGATAAACCAATGATAAAGGTTTAAAATTCTTCAAGTGATCATTATTATTATTATTATTATTTTTTTTTTTTGCATTTATTGAGCTGTGAATACTGCAATATTGGTCGTCTACATGATAGCATTAATGTTATATTTTGTTTTTGCAGCTGGAAACCGCTCCATCGGATTTTCGTTTTCCAACAACAAATCAAACTAGGCATTGCTTCACTCGATATATTGAATATCATAGGTAATGGCATGAAAGGTGGCCTTATTAATCAATTTGTTTTACTTCATCAGTTCTACTATTACACTATGGATGTGAGATTGTGGTATACTTCCCGAGTCTTTAATTTCAATGGAATATGCTTTCAGGTGCATAGCTGCTAAAGGAGACGATTCTTCTGACTGCACCAAGTTTGCGAAGTACTATCGGGCACTTTGCCCTGGTGAATGGGTATGCTCCTTCCATCAGCTTCCATTAAGAGCATCATTGAACTCAATATTTATCTTTTGAATTGCGTTAAGAAATTGTTTTTTCTTTCTTCTGTGTTAAAAAGTGTTGTGTCTTCGTAATGCAGTTTAACAAACAACCAAAATCTTTAAATTTGGTTTTTATATATATATATATAAAGTGTGGTATTTGAAAATACCGCTCTCTATATCTGCTAACTGTACCTTTAGGGATCGGACCCGAGTCAGAGGGTCTTACGACCGACAATGCAGCTGCCTACCAACTGCCATCCTACACGCAGATAAATCTATATATAAATATGTACGTGGGGGTGTGTGTATATATATATATATATATATATATAGAGAGAGAGAGAGAGAGAGAGAGAGA